>NC_056743.1:1525853322-1526153322 GCF_019279795.1 Protopterus annectens | reverse complement strand
CCAGGTAGATACTTTGGAGTTTATAGGAGTTCACAAAGATACCACTACACAGATAGCAAGATTGCTGGTGACTGTCCACCCTGTGCAACCAGGCCTACAGCTCCTCTAGTCAAATGCCCTTGGGATCGATGGCAGTTTCCATTACCTTAGTCCCCTTGGCAAGATATTTCATGAGAGTTCTTCAGTGGATGCTGGCAGTTCAATGGTCCATCAGGTATCAACCTAAGATTTTTTGGATTCATTTGACAAACATTTGCAGGACTCACGTAAAGTGGTTGATACACTCTCCCAAGGTTTCTCATGGATGACTCTTTGTCCCTCATCTCTCCCAAAGCCATGGGGACCATGTATGCTTCCAACTAGGGGGGCATTACATAGGAAGAATGGTCCAAGGCTCATGGTCCCAATCCAAGGCCAAACCTCACATCAGTGTGCTAGAGATGAGGGCAGTCCTCTAAGCATTACAAACCTTTCAGGTGGTCCTTTCTTTAGGGACAATTTTTTATCTAGATAGACAACATGTCAGTAGTTTGATATATCAACAAACAAGGGGGGATGCCTTCTTACCCATTATGTTGAGAAACCATGAAAAAGTGGCAATGAGTAATTGCTTACAACTGCTTTCTGACACCAGTGTACATACCAGGGAAGTCCAATATTCTAAAGGACAGTTTGAGCAGGTCAATTCTGCTACCTCATGAATGGTCTGTCAATTCAACTCCAACAATTGTGAAACATTTTTTTCACTAGTGCAGTCAACCATGCTGTGAAATTTTTGCCTCCCCATCAACTCCAAATGTGGTAGGTTCTTTACCCTGATCTCTCCAGAGGGGAGTCACTGAGTGATGCCCTAATGCACATCTGGTCCCTAGTCTACTCTTTTCCTTTCCGCCTATACTGCTGATCTCAAAATTCCTACAGAAAGCTCTGCATAGGGAGATCATGGTCATCCTTATTGCCCCCCTTTAGCCTCAAGAGGAGTGGCTTCTCTTTATTCAGCCTCACCTAACACACCTGCCTTGAGTGCTGGACCCCGATCCAGGTCTTCTTTCTTACCCATCCAGTATGCCTCTCCCGGATATTAGAGCACTTAGGTTAAATAATAAATTCAATTAAATATTTAATTCAATTTAATTAAAAAAATAAAATTATCCTTTACTAAAGGAGAATATATGATCTGATATTGTCATTTTCATTCATTCCTCAATTAATGAGTCTCACATCCAACCTTGGATCCAGCTCGGCTGCATTTCTTTTAGACTCTTGGATCCAGCTCTCAATTCTCAATCTCCTACTTTTATCTATAATGCCCAGACCTTTGTATTACCTCAGATCTTGTCTGCCACTCTAATGGTATGGACATGGATTGCGCTCTCTCCAGCTCTGGGAATATTTATTCACTTTTTCATGAGTAAACATTAGATCTGATGTCAATTTTCATTCTATCCTCAACATATGGGTTCTGATCCGATCATTGGATCTGATTCAGCCATTACTATAGCTCGTGATCACCAAAAAACTGTTGAGCCCCTTTCCTACCCATAATGCACCAACCCCTAACCTACCTCTGCTTTCACGAATAGACGTGGTCATCCTGAGCTCTCGAATTATTTCTGGTTAAGATAAGTAGTTTCTCCTTACTTTTGCTATTAATTTTTTCCCCTTCCATTACACTTGATGTATTTCTAGTTACCTTAGTTGGTAGTTGTTAATTTTCTTTTTTCCTTCAATTTTTTTCCTATTACACTGTTGTGTATTCTTGATACCATAGCTGGTATATTTTTCCATTTATCTCTCTTTCTCTCTCTTTCTCTGTGTATGTATATATATATATATATATATATATATATATATATATATAATATATAGTTCATTGTATGGACCAAAAGTGAAGGACACACTCTCCAGGTGTGAAAAAGATGGAAATACCCTCTTTGCAGTGGGTGTATGTTTTTAAATCCCTCAAAGATCCTTTTCTAGGAATTAATGAGGTGGACAGAAGATGTGGTTCAGGAAGTCCCAGGGTCCTTTCCAAGATCCATGTGGAGATAGTTCCCCCAGGAGCAGAGGGGGGGGGGGCTCCAATGGAAGATGCTGCCCATGCATTTTTAAGAGGTCTGCAGAGCCAAGGGTCCAGAAATTCTTTCTCTGATAGACTCTTATGAGTGCTCCTGAAAGAAGGCCCGATTCTGCCCCTCTGGAGGCAATTGGGAGTTGTTTATCCCTAAAACAGAGAGCCTGGCTAAATATTACAAAAGATAAGTGTGTGCAGACGATTATTTCCAGAGGCTATATAATTCCCTTTTCCTTTCCATCTCCATCTGTATGCAAATTTCCCAATGTCCCACCCAGTCAGAGGAAAGCAGCAGCACTAAAAATACAAAAGCTTCTAGAAAAAAAGAGTCATCCAAGAGGTCCCATCAGACCAGATAGAATTTGGAACTTACTCAAGATTCTTTTTAGTGCCAAAGAAAACAGGGCACTGGAGACCAGTTTTGGATCTCAGTGACTTAAACAAGTCAGTTTGACATACAAATGTTTGGATGGTCATGGTTCAGTCCATTCTACTCTCCTGGGCAGGGATACCTGGAGTTGCTCAATAGACCTTCGGGATGCGTACCATCACATAAAAATGAACAGACAATCCAGAAGGTATTTACACTTCCAGCTAGGAGCCAGTCACTATCAGTTCAGAACACTGCCATTTGGCCTCACCACAGCCCCCAGGATGTTCATCAAATGCATGGCAGTGGTAGCAGCTCACTTGAGACTGTAGGGATTCCGAGAGTTTCTATACTTAGAAGACTGACTCATTACTGCCCCGAACAAGCATCTACTAATAAAAGCAAGGAATCAGTTACTCTGAACTTGTTCCCAACTGGGAATAGCCATAAACTGCAACAAGTCTCATTTACAATCAACTCAAACACTGGAATTCATAGGAGCAATATTCAACACATCAGTGACAACTTCTCTTCCTCTCTCAAGTGTGCAGATCGTCAGGTTACAGGTCAGGAAAATAATTTACATCACCAATATTTCAGCTCATTTGATCCTACAAGCCTTAGGGTCAGTGTCTGTGGCAATAATTCTAGTTCCTTTAACAAGATTTCACATGAGAATTCTTCAATGGATGTTAGCGATACAGTGATCAATTCTTTATCATGATACATCAGCAAATCACTCAGGCATGCAAAAGACAACCTTTGGTGGTGGATTCGATTAGATCAGGTTCTACAAGGCTGTCCTTTCATCCTCCCTCAGCCCAAGACTATAGTAACCACAACACTTTGCAAATTGCATGAGAGAGGGGGGCACTTCCTGGGGAAAACAGTCCAAGACACTCAGACCCTGAAGAGGCCAATATGCATATCAATGTCCTAGAGATTAGAGCGATGCTCTTAGCATTGCAGGCATTCCAAGACTCCACCTTTTGAGACAACTGTTTTCCAGACAGGCAACATGTCAGAAGTTTGGTACATCAACAAACAAGGGGAAACCAGGTCTTACCCCTTGTATCAAGATGCTCTCAGAGTCTGGCAATGGGTGATCTCTTCCAACTGCTTTCTGATGGCAATGGACATTCTGGGGAACTCCAATGTGATAGACAAATTGAGCAGGTCCATTCTACTACCTCAGGAGTGGTCTCTCAACAGGAAATCGACAGATATGATTTTCCATCAATGAGGCCAGCCTTGCTGCGATCTTTTTGCATCTCCCCAAAACAACAAGTGCAGCAGCTTGTTTGCCCTGGTCCCTCCACCAGGCGAATCACCAAGAGAAGCCCCCAGTCTTCTCTATTCCTACCCTCCAACCTCACTAATTCCAAAATTCCTACAGAAAGCTGTCTGGTTGAAGAGCAAATTAATCCTCATTGCACCTTACTGGCCTTGCAGATTTGATTCCTCTTCCTTTGGCCTCATCTGCTTTATTTACCTTGGGTTTTGGATCCAATTCCAGGCCTCCTGTTCCAAGCTAACAATGTGGTTTCTCCAATTCCTTTAATAGCCAGACAGCCATTGCTCTCATCCCCTGTCTGAAAGATACTTTTGTCTTCCCATAAGGCTTTTACCAGAAAACTTTATAGAAGTAAATGGAAAAGGTTTGTTTTTTGGGCACAGCAGAAACACATTGATAGTTTATCAGCCCCTAAACAAAGTGTTCTTGAATTTTTCGCAACAATTTTTAATGAGGGAGCTAGCTCCTTAACAATCATAGTTAGTTAGCAGCTATTTCTAATTTCTATACTTGATTTGAGAATTCTTCTTTGACTTCATTTAAGCTTTGTAAAGCCTTTTTGAGAGGCACCCTCCTTCTGAGACCCCCATATAAAGATCCTACTCCAACATGGGATTTAAATTTGATGCTGCAGGCAATAATAAATTCTCCCTTTGAACCAGCAGCTAAATGTGATCTTAAATTCCTGATCTTGAAAACTATCTCTCTAGCGACCATTACCTCTGCTAGACGAATTTCAGAACTTCAGGCATTGTCTTCTAAAACTCCTTACTTGATTTTTCATAAGGATAGAGTAACATTATGTACAAATGCTTCTCTCCTTCCTAAGATGGTGTCAGAATCCAATATTAATCAGTCCATTAACTTACCAGTCTTCTTTCCTAAATTTGCAAATAAAGGGAAATACATGCTTCATTTATTGGATGTCCACAGACAATTACTTTTTCACCTACATAGAATGAAAGAGATTAGAAAAACAGATCAATTATTCATGTCCTTTGCAAATAGTAAATTGGGAAAATCAGTTGCAAAAGTGACTTTAGCCAGATGGCTGACAGAGTGTATATCATTTATCTACAGTAAATTGGGTCTGTCCTTACCAAAACCTTTAAAAGCCCATTCCACTAGGTCCATGGCAACTTCTTCAGTTTTTCTTGCTAGGTCTTCCATGGATGACATATGTGCAGCTGCAACTTAGGCTAATCCTCATAACTTTATTACTCATTACAAATTTGATCTAGTCTCAAGGGGTAGAGCAGCCTTTGGCTCAACTGTGCTCAGGAATATTCTTCCTTAGAGTCCACATAGGAATTTAGGTAGATGGAGACTGTGTCCCATATGTTGAGGATAGAATGAAAATTGACAACATCAGGTTAAGAAGTTACATATTTACCGTAACATTCCATCTGTGTTGTCCATTTTCATTCTTCCTCAACTCCCCACCCTCCAACCTCCAACCTTGGTGTTTCATAGTGAATTTCTGGAAAAATTAGTATGTATAAGGACATCATTGTCCTTCTTATGGAGCCCCAGATATGGTGTGCTCTGTTACGATATTTATAGTAGTTTTACCTTTGTAAAATGGCAAACAAGATCTGAGGTATATTAGGGGTTGGTGCATCATGAGTAGGGAAGGAGCTTGAGAGTTTTTGGTAATCACAAGCTATAGTAATGGCCGAGTCAGATCCAAGGATCAGACCTGAACCTATATGTTTTGGAAGAATGAAAATGGACAACACAGATGGAACATTATGGTAACTACATAACTTTTTTATTTTTCTAAACCTTTTCTTAGTTATACTTATTACCTGCTTTTCCTATCCTCCATTTACTTGTTAGATGTTTTCTTTTTCTTCCCACCCATTACTGTTGGGTATTTCTACTTACCATTGCAGGTAATTGTTTGCCTTTCGCTTAGCTAAAAACTTTCTTACCCACCTTTATTGTAGTTATTTAATACCAGTGTGCCATTTGATGGATCGTCTTTGTTTGGGCCCACACTAAAAGAAAGAAACACTCTCCCATAGTCAGCAAGATGGAAAGACCTTGTCTGCCATGGGAATCCATTTTTCTGCCTCACAGAGATCCTTCTCTAGGAATCAACATGGAGGTAAAAAGATGTGGTTCCAAAAATCATAAAGACCTTTTCAAGACTCAAGAGGGGGAAACTTCTCCCAGAGGTGGTGGTGGGGTTCCAATGGAAAATGCCACCCTCGCAACAGATGAGGTCCGCAAAACCAAGGGTTTTGAAATTCCTATTCAGATAGACCCTTTTAATACTCCTGAAGGGTTGTCTGACTGCTTTCCTCTGGAGGCAGTTGGGGACACTTGTCCCTGCACCTGGAAGCCTGGGGATCTATCGCAAAACACACAGGTGCAAAAAATTATATCCAGAGGATATTTAATTCCCTTTTTTCAAAGCCCACCATCCAAAAGGAAAAATCTCCCCAATGTTCCACCCACTCAGTGGGAGTTAGCAGCCCTAGAAGTTTAAAAACTGCTAGACAAAAGAGTTATCCTAGAGGTTCCACTATTCAAGAGAAGAGTCAGAACCTACTCGAGGTTTCTTTTTAGTGCCAAAGAAAACAGGGAACTTGAGGCCCATTCTGGATCTCAGCAATCTAAATCAGTTTGTAAAGAACTCCAAGCTCTGGATGGTCATGGTTCAGTCCATTCTACCTCTTCTACAGAAGGACAACTGGATGTGCTCTATAGATCTCCAGGATGCATACTATAACATCAAAATGAACAGATCCTTCCAGAGATATCTGTGCTTTTGATTGGGAGCCAGTCATTACCAATTCAGAGTTCTCCCCTTTGGTCTCACCACAGCTGCCAGGGTGTTCACCAAATGCATAGCAGTGCTAACAGCTCATCTCAGACTGCTTGGATTCAGAGTGTTTCCTTACCTAGACAACTGGCTCCTCACCACCCCAACCAGGCATCTCCTCAAAAAGGAAATACTTACTCCAATTATGTCAGTCTTTAGGGACCACGGTCAATTATTCCAAGTCCCTTCTTCAGCCAGTTCAAGTCTTGTAGTTTACAAGAGCTTGCCTGGACACAGTCAGTCAGTCATCCTTTCTTCCACCAAACAGAATACAGTCCTTAAGACTGCATATCAAAAATATACTTTCACAACCTTCTCCTCCAGAAAAACTGGTTCTTCAGGCCATAGGATCAATGGCTGTGGCAATTACCTTACTACCAACTGCTTATGTCCACGTGTGTTCTTCAATGGACTCTAGCAGTCCAATGGACAATTCTTTAACAGCCTCTGACCTATCCTATAAAATTTTCTCAGGTTCCCACGAACTACCTGCTTTGGTGGATTCAGCCCAACAAAGTTTGTCAGGGTTGCCCTTTGTATTCCCACCCCCAGTAGCCAAGGTGACCACAGACACCTCCCAACTGGGATGGGGGTCATTTCTTGGTATGGACTGTCTAAGGCACATGGTCCTCAGAAGAGACAAATTTGCATATCAGTGCCCTAGAGATGACAAAGGTCCTCAGCAATGTGGACTTTTCAGAACTTTCTTCCTCTAGGGACAATTGCTATACAAATGAATAGCATGTTGGTGGTTTGGTACATCAATAAACGGGGGAAACCCAGTCCTACCCCCTTTGTGGAGAAGCAATGAGAGTGTGGTAGTGAGTGATCTCCTCCAACTGCTTTCTGCTAGCAACACACATACCAGAGAAATCCAAAGTACTAGCTGACAAACTCAGCAGGACTATTCTGATGCCTCATGAGTGGTTTCTCAGTCAAGCAGTGGAGGAGAGAATCTTCCATCACTGGGGTCAACCTTGCTGTGACCTCTTTGCCTCTCCCCTCAACAACAAGTGCAGTAGGTTCTTTGCCCAAATCACCCCACAGGGTGTGTCACAGAGGGATGCTCTGGTCCACATCTGGCCCTTTGGTCTCCTTTACGCTTACCCTCATTACCTCTAATCCTCAAATTTCTTCAAAAAGCACTTCAGTTGAACAGCAAGGTTATCTGCATTGCCTCCTTTTGACCTTGGCATGTGTGGTTCCCCTTCCTTTGGTCTCATCTCTTACACCCACTTTTGGCATTGGATACCTCTCCAGATCTGATCACTCATCCCAAAGGCATGGCTCACCCGCACATTCCAGGACTCAAGTTGACCGTATGGTTTCTTCAATTCTAGTGATGGCTAGACAGCCCAGGGTTTCTTCCATATTCAGACAGATTTTGACATCATCCCAATAAGCCTCCACTAGAAAAGTATATATGAGTAAATTTAAGAGATTTTCTTGTTGGGCCCTTCAGAGAGAATTGGATCATTTTGCACCCATTCCTGCTGTTTTAGATTTTCTTGCTTCAGTTTTTCAAGAACAGGCTGGATTTTCCACCATCAAAGTTCAACTAGCAGCTGTCTCCAGATATCACATTGGAGATAATGCTTTTCCTCTAGCTTCCTCCATGTTATGCAAAACCTTTCTTAAAGGTACCTTTTTGCACAGATCTCCGATTAAAGATCTTACTCCAACATGTGACCTTACACTTGTGTAGCAGTTTTTGACTTAGCCTCCTTTTGAGCCCTCAGCCAAGTCTGATCTAAAGTTTTGTTTCTTGGAAGACAATCTTCCTTGTGGCCATCACCTTAGCTAGGGGAGTTTCTGAACTCCAAGCAATCCCCTCAAAATGACCTTACTTGATATTCCACAAAGATAGAGTCACTTTATATACTGATCCATCTTTTCTGCCCAAAGTGGCCACTGAGGCAAACATCAGTCAAGTGATGAATTTATCCATATTCTTTACAAATTTTTCTCATAAAGGCAAATGCATGCTTCACATCTTAGATGTGCATAGGCAGCTTTGTTTTTATCTTCATAGGGCAAAGTTTTTTTTAGAAAAAACTGACCAGTTGTTCATCTTCTTTGCCCCAGTAGATTGAGAAAACCAGTGTCAGCTTATCTTATCTAAATGGTTGATGGATTTCATATGTTTATTCTCACTGATTTTTGTCTTTGCCAAGACATCCAAAAGCTCATTCCTTTAGATCCATGGCTACTTCACCTGCTTTCTGGTCCAGAGCTCCTATTAATGATATCTGTGCTGCAGACACTTGGTCCAGTCCTCAGACCTTTATTGCTCATTACAGATTGGATCTCATTTCCAAAAGCAGTGCTGTCTTTGGTTCCGCAGTACTCTGGAACATCCTTCCATGAGGGACACCCAAGGTTATCGTAGCTGGGCACTCTATTCCATTTGTTGAGGAATGAATGAAAATGACAACATTAGATTTAAAAGTTATGTACTCACCATAACTACGCATATGTGTTGTTCATTTTCATTCTTCCTCAACTTCCCCGCCCTCCTCCTTTCCATTTCTTTTGGGAGGGATTTGATAGAAATATTGTAACAACTGCTCCTGTTTGAGCCCCTATTCTGTCTTTATCTTTATCTTTTAGGTGGGCTAGAACCACTTTTTTCTGACTGAGCAGCAAACTCAATCTGAGGTAATACAGGAGTCTGGGCCATTATGGGTAAAGGGAGGAGCTCGAGAGTCGGATCCAAGAATCTGAAAGAAATGCGGCCAAGCCAGAGCCGAGGTCTGATCCAAGACCCATTCATTGAGGAAAAATGAAAATGAACAACACAGATGCCTAGTTATGATGAGTACATAACTTTTATTTTCATTTGTTGGACTTGCATCACCAACTACATTTCAACCTTTATCATACTAAAACATTCAGTAAGACAGACCAGATTTTGTCTCCTTTTCCAACGTCAAGCTAGGTCAAGGTGTTTAGAAAGTATCCTTAGCTAAATGGTTAGTCGACTGTATTTCTTATGCATATGAGGAAAAAGCTTGACACTAAGACTTGTCTGGGCTCACTCTACTAGGTCTGTCTTAGCCTCTTCAGCCTTCTTTTCAAGGGCCTCAATTGATGATATTTGCACTGTTGCCACCTGGTTTAACATTCACACCTTCATTGCTCATTATAAAATGGATTTGCTATCCAGGGATAGGGCAGCTTTTGGTTTAGCCACCCTCTGGAATATCCTTCCATGAGGCCACCCTGAGAGCTAAGTACTGGGGACTGTCCCATCCATTGAGGAACAGATGGAACAGACAACATCAGATACATAAGTTATAAAATTACCATAATGATAGATCTGTGTTGTCATTTTCAATCCTTCCTCAACTCCCCTCCCTCCCTCTGTGCCCCTTCTATTTCATGGAAGATTATTGGCAGTGTGCTGTTGGTATGACATCACAACCTGCCCATGACCAAAGTATTGCACTCTTACATATCCAAAATATTGCTCTATATCAGGTATCCTTTTTACATCCTGTACTGGATTATTTAGTTTTCCTTCAGTGTTTTCAGCTCTGGCTGTGTCATAGAGTTGCTGGCATACTCAGTCTGAGGTAATATTTTGGACAGGAGGGGATTATGGTTAAGGGGATGAGCCTGAGCTGTGGATCCTGAAGTCTGAAACTGTCTTAAGTCAGAACCAAGATTGGATCAGAAACCCATCTGTTGAGGAAGGGTGGAAACAGACAACACAGATCTATCATTATGTTATGTACATAACTTTCATTTTTCTTTCCCAATTTCTCAAGCAAGGGTGAATATCTCCTATATTTGTTGGATGTTCATTGTCAGTTACACTTCTATTTACATCATATGAAGTACTTCAGAAAATCTAATCAACCTTTCCTTTTCTAAAGCTAAATCAAGAACTTCTGTCTCCAAGGTCACCCTGTCCAGGTGGTTGTCTGAATGCATTATGTTTATTTATAGAGCCAAGGGACTGCTGCTGCTTCACAGACTTAAAGCTCATTCAGCTAGGGCTGTGGTGACCTCCACAGCTTTCTTTGCCAAGGTTCCTATTGATGATATCTGAAATGCGGCTACTTGTCTACAGTGCATACATGTATTTCTCATTACAAGCTGGGCCTGCAGTCTAGGTCTAAGGCTTCATTTGGCTCTTACATCCTTTGGAATATCCTTCAATAAGTCCTCCCATGGCTTGTGTAGCTGCAGACTCTGTCCCAACAGTGGAGATGGATGGAAAAGACAACATCAGATACAAAAGTTATGTACTTACCATAATGCTATATCAGTGCTGTCTTCTTCCGTCTATTTCAACTTTCCCTCCCTCTGTCCCCCTAACAAATTGTCACTTTTTTGGGCTCTTTAACCTTACCGGACCTATCTGGAGGTTTGTCTTATTTACTGAATGTGATTGTTTTATTGTTATTTCAGGCCCTTTTCTGTTGGTATAATAGAGGAGAAACATTTGATGTAGACAGGCAAACTTGAACTGAAGAATTGTGAGGGCAGAGGGGAATTATGGGTATGGGAGGAGCTTGAGCCTTGGATCCAAGAGTCTGAAAGTTGCCAGCAATGGATCCAGCTGAGACTGATATATTATAGTTGAGTCAGATGGAAGAAGAAGGCCACAATAATCTAACACAATGGTAAGTATTTAAAGTTCATTTTTCTTATTGAGATGACCTGCTCCTTCAGGGTCCTGGGAGCAAAAATCTCCTTCTGGTCTTCAGCTTTACATAAAACCTGCTTCACTTTCTGGAGTTTACCTTAAACTCAAGAAGACCAATCTGGTTCCCTTGCAAGACCTAGTGGTTCAGGGTTGCAGGCTCAATTCTATATCAATGACCACCTTTTTTTTCCACAGAAGAAAATTATGTTACTCGAGTAATACTTCCAGTCGCTCTTCTCCTAATTGTGACTTCAGCAAGAGAGCCCCAGGGAGGTTTATGGGCTTTACTATTCTAATGATTTATTGGTCCAAACTCCAAATGAGGAAGATTCAGTGAAATCTCAAATCTATCGGGACACATTCCTATCCTCTGAAATTCCAAATTCCTGACTTACCATTCATCAGGAGGGAGTTTCCTTGGTGAATCAACCAAATCAACTCAATCATGAAGTGCCCTTTCTGGTTCCTTCAACTGTCGAAGACCTTAGAACAGGTGTGTGAGACCTGGCTTGGAGAACTTATTCTATGAATGCAAAAAGGACAGAAAGGGCCACATAAATATCGGAAATGAAGGTGGTGATTCTAGCCTTAAAATCCTTGTATCACCTCTGCTCTCCAGGTACTTAGGTAGTGTTTATAGACCATACCACAGTTATGTGGTACATAAACAAGGCAAGACAAGATCTTACTACCTGTGCAGGCTTGCAGTGAGTAACTGGGAGACAGAGCACAGCCTGTCATTGCTCATAGTTTATATTCCCTCAGAGAGCAATTTGGTGGCAGATTGCTTGAGCAGATCCCAGGCAGACCTTCATGAATGGATGCTAAACAGAGGTCTTCTTACAGCTTGTCCATCAGTGGCATACATCTCAGATAGAGCTGTTTGTCTCCAATCAGAATAGACAGCTCAGGCTATTTTGTTCCAGAGTCCATGCCCAGTAAAGTAGACACTATGCCTTTCTTCTGCAAGGGAAGATTCCTGCATGCATTCAGATATTTTGGAAATTTTATGAAACTTTGTATTAAGCAGAGAAATGTGGAAATAAAGAAAGAGCACAAACGGAAATATATATGGAAGACTTCATTATGCCAAGGATACAGGTAGATGCGGCTCAACAACTAACCAATATAGGAAGAGATGAGATAAAAACTGTGATGTACAATCAGTCTTCAAGAAGGTCTCCAGGAACAGATAGCATTCCTTTGGAAATGTGGTAATGAGGAGGGAAGGAAATAATAAAGATCTGGAATATATTATTCAACTGTGTTTTAAATATCTTGGAAGAAAGCTGTGCTGGCTATATTACCTAAAGACAGTAAAGACCCATCAGGCCAAGCGTAATGTAGACCCATTTTCAATTGTAAACCAAGAATATTAAGTGTTTATGTCTATACTAGCTAAAAGCATAGTAAAGGTGTTCCCAAAAGTTGATAGATATGGATCATTGTGGTTTTGTGGAGTAAAGGGAAACATTTGATAACATTATAAGAGCAATGATGATCCAGAGGGAAGCAGACTGTAAGAAAATACTGCTATTGTTAGTTGTCTTGATGCAAAGAAAGCATTCAATAGAGTAAGCTGGGATTTTATGAATAGCACAATGGAAGCATTTGTGTTCCCTGTTAAATAATACGGTTTAAAAGGATATATGAAGGATCAGAGGCAAGAGTTAAAGTGTGAGGGTTCCTCTCTGCTAAGTTGTGTTTGAATAGAGGAACCAGACAGTGGTGTCCTCTTTCCTGTTTGCTATTTGCTTTATATTTAGAGCTATTAGGTAAAGAACATAAAGGATTCAGAAATGCAAGGATATATTTGGCATGGTAATCAAGAAAAAAATGGCTAATTTGCGGAAGATATTATTTTGTACCTGATCAATCCAGAAAAGGACACCTCAGTGTTGTGGAACATTTTGAGATAGTTTCAAGTCTTTTCAAGATATAAAATAAATGAAAATAAAACAAAGGCTGTTTGTGTCTTTCGGCTTTTCCCGGTTAGGGGTTGCCACAGCGGAACTCCGGTCCGCTAATGATTGGTAGTTGATTTTTACGTGCCGAGTTACCAGCCCTGACACACAACCTTCAACGAAGGTATGCCCATTCATGCATATCTCCACGCAGAAGACGATCTAGCTGAGACTCAAACCTGACAGCATCTTACTGTGAGACGACAATGCTACCGCAGCACCACCACTTCCCACAAATGAATTGGTCTGGCAATACCCATATTTACTTGGATATGACACAATGCAGTATTTATAAGGATACGTGGGAAGAGATCAAACAAAATATAATACTAAAACTGAGAAACTGGAAGCTGTTGTGTATGGATATTGATAATAAGATACAAGCAATGAAAATGTTTTTAGTCTCTTTAGTTTTACATATGGATCAGGCATATTTTTATCAACCAGAAGAGAAGTTGTAGACAATAATAAATAAATACTCGAAGGAATTTATCTGGGAGGAGAAGGGGGTAGGAGTTAAGTGGGATAAGTTGATCTTTACAATAGAACAAGGTGGTTTATGATTACCTGATATGAAAGGATATTTTAGAGCTGCACAGTTAAGACTCACATATATAACACAAGAGAAGGTTATAATTCAAAATAAATTGAAAGGGATGATGATGAAGCAGGGTTGAAGTTCAATAAATAAGGAGAGAGTAGGATTTTAGATACAAATCCTTAAGGGGAATAATAACAGCCATACAGAATATTATAGTCATAAAGTAGGAGAAAATATTCTGAGACGTAAGTCAATATGAGAAAGGAGATTTTGCCAATAGGGATAACTGCAATTAGGGGTACAGAAAATAGACAAAAGGAGGCTGGAATTTACTGGAGCAAACTGGAAAAGGAACCAATGTATTAGGAACAAATAAAATGAGAGGGGAAAGTAATAGACTGGGATGAAGCCAAGATGAGATTTGGACTGCAGGCTAGAGACTGCTTTCCCTACCAGGGATTGATAGAGTATAGGGAAAGGGATAGGGGACTCTTAAGTGAAAGACCTACTCTGGTAGAGTTTTTAGTTGAATATAGAACTGAAGCTACTGTTAATACTTCATGTTAAGACTCAATCAGAGGAGGTTAGGAAAGATTGGGAAAAGACAGACTGGAAAAGCAATTTACAAGACAACAATGGGATGACATATGTATGGTGATCGAGTATGTAACAATGTCCAAAAGGGTTAGGATCTTAGCTTGGAAGTGTTTGCATCGGTATTTTTATACTCCAAGCAGACTTCAAATAATTTTTCCTCAGGTAGATAGCAAATATTGGAGGTGTGATGGAACAGGAATAGGTAACTGTGATCATATGTTTTGGGAGTGTATTGAGTTGGCATATTTTAAAAATTAATGAATGAAAGGCAAGATTTGGCATAACAAAAAGACTCTGTATTTATACAATTCCATGTGGCAACAGCTAAAAGTAAAACAGGTAAAAATAAAAACTATTTATTAATGATAAAAGTTGAGGACTTTTGTTCCTAACCATAGGAACATCATCAGAACAAATAAACAAAAGCACAATTTTGCATATCATATAAATTGATAAAAAACACCAACCAATTAAACCCCCTTAGTAAACCCAACCAAGAAAAATCAAATCACACAAAGTTCATGAATACTGAAATAACCCCTGGACTTTAAAAGGAATAGTCAGTATAAAATATAGGCAGTATAAAATACATGTAAAACTTCCAATTGCCTCAACTTCAATATTGCAATGATGGAACATGCATCATTTAACTTAGGGGGACATGTAGCATTCAACAATAGTTGCCACTTCAGTTCATTTTTGTCCAAATGGTCATCAGCAATATAACCCCTTGAATCATTCACCACCTGTTCAATGATGGTAAATTTAAAAGAATGCATAGGAAATTCTGCAATATGTCTATATAATGCATTAGTGTTCTTATATTTCCTAATATCTGACAGGTGTTCATAAATTCTCTCTTAATTTCCTAGAGGTTTTGCCCACATAAAAGGCTGGGCTTATATTACAACATGCAATATAGATAATTTGTTTTGACTCACAAGAGAAATACCCATAAATATTATATGTACCACTTCTCTCCTTTTAAAGTCCTGGGGTTATTTCAGTATTCATGAACTTTGTGTGATTTGATTTTTCATTGGTTGGTTTTACTAAGGGGGCTTAATTGGTAGGTGTTTTTTACCAATTTATATGATGTGCAGAATTGTGCTTTTGATTATTTGTTCTGATGAAGTTCCTATGGTTAGGAACGAAAGCACTCGACTTTTATCATTAATAAATAGTTCTTATTTTTACCTGGTGCTGCTGTCCTTTTTGCTGTTGCCACATGGGATTATATGAATTAGGATATTTTAAAAAATTCCTACATTTGTCTGTAACAAAAGAAATGCTTCTTTTGAACTGGGACACAGGATCCAAATTGCCTAGACATAGTAAGGCCTTATTAAGTTTAATTCTGTTGACTGCCAAAAAAAAAAAACAATTAGCAGAAAATGGAAATCAAAGTCTTAACCAATTTTATTTGAAGTATTGAATGTTATAAATGAGATAGCCAGGTCTGTATCCCTCTGTGATACCGCTGCTGCCAACATTCCACTGAACTTCTACATCCCATTGAAGATTTGCAAGCAACCATACTTTCCCAAGGCTATACTGTCTTTTGCAAACTTCAGAACCTGCATTTATTCTCTGATTATTTTGCTACGGGTGAGGAGAGGGAATACAGACCAAAAGTAGTGGCACCCCTGTCTGCCTACTAGGAAGCTGCCAACAAACTTATGCCAGATTGTTTCAGGCAGTTATGCCACATTCTTCAAAAGCATCTTTCACATCCTACTTCTAAGGCAGCACATACTTTGGATCTAGATCATCTATCATGGCTTTCTTCAAAATAAAGTTTATACACAGAGCACCTAAAAAACTGTTGAGTGGCAAGCTTGCAAAGTTGCAACACAGAGCATTTCAAAGAGTATCAACATTGATGTGCGGTGGGGAGCCCAGCAAAATGTACTGCCATATCTTGCATGTCACAAAACAGTACTTCTTCCTCCCTTTTTCAACAGCAGATGTAGACTGAACATTTTCTATGTATGCTGACCCTTTAAAAAGACAATAGATAATGCAAACTGTTGCTCATGCTAAAATCTAGCAAATTCTAAACTTGGTGTGTGGTACTTGGTGTGTGGTAGTGTTTTGCAATTTATCACCTTACTTATAAAATAATAATTATAACTGATTATTGTCTTTCAAGAGAACTGAATGTTATTGCTATTTTATATTTCCTTACAGATTTAATATTTTATTGCACTATTATATTTTACTTGAGAATTGTGTTTTATTTTAGTAGGTGAAATTTTGAACTAAGTAGGCCAGTGAAACTGTTTGTCATTATTTTAGATGCCAGATGTAATTTGGTCAGGTATAACAAAATGTTTATCCTGTAAAATTTAACGTATGTTTTTGGCAAATAAAATAAGGTACAACTGGTGTCACTATTGGTGTTTTTCTTCATTCCTGTTGCACAAAGTATTAATTAATTGGAGAATTTGAGTGTAAACAAGTACACGCCACTATACATAAAACTCATATTCATTACTCTGACATGAAATGCAGATGTCTGTTGGTTGAATATCAAGGAAGATTTTTGTGTGTCACCAGTCATTTTTGATGTAGAAATGGTTTTATTGGCTGAAACACAATTCCCTTTTCTCACTGAAAGGCTTGCAATATCACTGCAATTTCTGTGTCATTTTCCCATAATTTCTTCACAATTTTGGACCTATTTTTGCAGAATTTTCCTGTGGCCTTGCCCATAGTGCACTGCAGTACCAAATATCTCAAAAGTTTTATTACCTCACTAGCTAAGGACTATCTGAGAGAAAGTGGCACCAGAGTGCAATGTGTGAGGAAAATCCTTCAATTTGCAAGTAAAAAAAAAAATCTTTTTTTTTTTGTGTAATCTTATCTTTCCTCATTTATGCTTTAATTGCATTTTCATACTGACATTTTTTTTCTTTCAACCCCCTTTCTCCTTGCTTCAGCCTAAATTGTGCCTTATTAATTAAAAAATAAGTGTGCCATGGGGAGGAAAGTTCTTCCTTTTGACAGACACAGACATTTTTTACATTTCTTATAGATTACACACAGTACTTTTAAGTGTCAGATTGGTAAGAATTCACAAAGTTTACCAAATCTGCCTTTAGGTACTGAAAACAACAGCTTAAACAGTTTTAAAAGAAGATTCCTTATCAGTAAGATTTTCTGGTGAACCTTCAGTTTCTCCATCCATCACATTCCCCAATAAATCTGTATTGGATTTTCCCTCCCAGCTCCACCACATCCCTCCAGATGACCACATATTTGAAGAATATAATGCAACACTTGGGATTGGTTCAGTAACTCAGAATCCTTCCTAAAGTCTTCATCAATCCTCTTGGGTGATAACTCCTGTTAAAGTGCAGTTTAAAATACACATACCATTAATTACCTTTAGTCTTGAGTCAAGAATAAAGGTGTTTAAAATATTTGCCCTAGGCCTCTTATCTGATCTTGTATTTATATATATTTCTCGTAATAGCAGGCAGCAAGAGACAGCAAGCACTTGTGATTTCATTTACAAATGCAACTGTATCATCATAAGAAAGGAAGGTATCCATAATGGATTTTCTTCATGTGCTGACAATCAAACTTCCCTTTGGAAAAAACTTTAGCTTATATGGATTATCTTGGTAAGTACACCAAAAAAAGATGATAGTCTTCCTGGACCTGCACAGTTTAAAACTATATACTTACCGGAACTGAATCCTTATCATAAATTCTATGTAAAAGAGAACCTTAAAGATGGGAAGATTTATTCTTCTTGCTGAGACTACAGATTTATGTGGATACAATGTGCTGGCCATTTCGACAAAGTCACTAAAAAGAGCATCCAAGGAACCACTTTTAATTAGCATTGAATTCCTATGGCAAGTCAACAGCACTTCTGTGGCACATATCTTGTTGAAAGTGCTGAACAGAAATTAGGCAGACTTTGGAAAATTAGTTTGTAAGTGACAGTAAGAGCTGCATTTCCAAGACCTTCAACACAGTCTAGCTGTGATTGCTGCAGAATTTTTTGCATTTGACCTGTGTGTCCCACCTTTTCAGTCTCATTCTGGAGACCTAAGAATTAAATTAGGTTGCATTCCATGTTAAGAAGGTATTATGCATGGGGTCTAATGCAGAGGCATCAGCTCTTAGAATCTATGCAGGATCAGGAAGGAGTTGCACCAAAAACGTAAATTTGCACTGTCAGATGGTCTGCTTTTTGGGTCATCCCAATTGAATGCCTTGGAGAATACCAGCCCATAACAAAAGACCTTCTTCTGTAGCACATTTTATCTTTCACTGCTGTGTTTCAATGGTTGATTGTAATTCTGCTAAGATGACAATTTGAGCTGTTTACACAATCAACATTTGTAGCAGAATATTCCACTGAAATTTTTTCCACCACTGCCTGCTGTCATTTAAGCATCATCTTATTAGACTTTAGCTCATTCATTCTCTAGAGGTAAGCAGACCCTAGATCTGCTATAGTGAGACCCATCTGGAGGCACAGCTATTTGGGCAGATATCGGGGAGTTTTTGCCCTTGTCAGCATCTCAGCAATGAAAACATTTATGTAAGTACCTAACTCCAGGTTGGTGGATAGGTTCATAAATTCATAAGAGGTTACTACGTTAATGGCCTTAAGGCTTTAAAAAGCCTAGCCATGTAATACCCTTGTTCCCTAGTTGTATTGTTAGCAGAGCAAATCAGTGGTTAGCACTGACTGCCCCTGTCCATGAGAGAAATGGGTGCCACCCCTGGGGTGAATTTATAGTCTCCCATCCGATTGTCAAGGTTGCACTTAAATAGGGTCATTGAGGAGCTCTGCTTCATGTGAAGTGGGAGTTTATTCCAGAGGAGCTGCAATCTCTGGGAGACATATCTGTCTGTCCAACATGTTCTGTTTATATCACAGGCTAGGTTGCAATCCCTGGAGTGAGTGAATCTTGTCCCATTTGATTTGCAGACATGCAGCATTTCCATTAGGGCAGGGTTAGAGATCACTCTGTAGGCCAGGCACAGGTCATCTGTCAGCTACCTGTAGGATACAGAGTACAGAGAGAGGGCCTTCAGTCTTTCCATGTAGGTCATGTTTTGGAAACCCTCAATTTTCTTAGTTAGAAACCTCTGTGGTCTCTACAATTGTTGCAGGTGTTTGGTGAGTTGCATGCAAAAGAGAGCATTGAACTCAATTAGTGGTCTGATGATGGTCAGTATAGAGGAATTATAACATCCTTAGTCTTGGATATGATGCCTTTATTTATAAGATGCACAATGTATAAGGCTTTCCTTACCACTAGGAGACATGTTGATCGAAGTTTAAATTGCTGTCAACCTGTGTTCCCAAGTCTCTACCACTGTGTTTGAGCTTAGGGGTGCTATCTATAATGCAATTTGCAGGGGCCACTTCTTTGCCAAAGGGAATAATGACACACTGTTTTGTGTTTAGTTTTAGACTGTGACTGTGGCACCAGTCATTTGTCTGCGTTAGCCCTTTTTGCAATATGTTAACATTGTTGTGGGACTCAATGATTGCACCTAGTTTGCAGTCGTCTGTGAACCTGGTAAGCCACAGACCACCTACTTTCACCTGGACATCTGAGAAGTAGGTTCCAAATAGTATAGGGCCCAACACAGATCCCTGTGGTACACCACTGGTAACTGGTCTATTAGTGGAGGTGGAATCCCCAACTTTGACAATATACATTCTGTCGATGAGCGAGATTGCTTACCCATCTAGTGATGTATGGGTCAATCCCCAGCTGGGAGAGTTTCTCAATGATACCTGAGTGGGGAATTGTGTTGAAAGCCCTGGCTAAGTTGAGATAGGTGGTATGTACTGGTTTGCCCTCATCCAGGGCTTTGGTGACATTCTTGAAGAAGTCCACCAGGATTAATAAGCAAGAGCTCCCTGTTCATTCTCTAGAGGTAAGGAGTCCCTAGATTTGCTAGAGTGAGAGCCATCTGGATGTGGAGATAAACTCCTGCATTACCACAGTGAGTCACAATGCCCTCCAGTTGTAAGTGCACAGGAATGTGCACTCATTAAAGTGGGCTGCCATGAGGCAGTGGCTTCAGGAGTTGAAAGCCTTCCCTAAGAATGCCCACTTAGACACCATCACTCTTTGGAGGCATTTTGCCTATGTGCATCCTGATCTGCATTGTCCTCCTCCCAGGATGGGCAAGCCCATCCTCACCTGTCAGTGATGTCATTCACCTGAGCCACTATTCAAACTCGGGTCACCTGAGCTGTAGCCAGGTCTGTATCCCTCTGTGATACCGCTGCTGCCAACATTCCACTGAACTTTTACATCCCATTGAAGATTTGCAAGCAACCATAATTTCCCAAAGCTATCCTGTCTTTTGCAAACTTCAGAACCTGCATTTATTCTCTGATTATTTTGCTACGGTTGAGGAGAGGGAATACAGACCAAATGTAGAGGCACCCCTGTCTGCCTACTAGGAAGCTGCCAACAAACTTATGCCAGATTGTTTCAGGCAGTTATGCCACATTCTTCAAAAGCATCTTTCACATCCTACTTCTAAGGCAGCACATACTTTGGATCTAGATCATCTATCATGGCTTTCTTCAAAATAAAGTTAATACACAGAGCACCTAAAAAACTGTTGAGTGGCAAGCTTGCAAAGTTGCAACACAGAGCATTTCAAAGAGTATCAACATTGATGTGCGGTGGGGAGCCCAACAAAATGTGCTGCCATATCTTGCATGTCACAAAACAGTACATCTTCCTCCCTTTTTCAACAGCAGATGTAGACTGAACATTTTCTATGTATGCTGACCCTTTAAAAAGACAATAGATAATGCAAACTGTTGCTCATGCTAAAATCTAGCAAATTCTAAACTTGGTGTGTGGTAGTGTTTTGCATTTTATCACCTTACTTATAAAATAGTAATTATAACTGGTTATTGTCTTTCAAGAGAACTGAATGTTATTGCTGTTTTATATTTCCTTAATAATTTAATATTTTATTGCACTATTATATTTTACTTGAGAATTGTGTTTTATTTTAGTAGGTGAAATTTTGAACTAAGTAGGTCAGTGCAACTTTTTGTCATTATTTTAGATGCCAGATTTAATTTGGTCAGGTATAACAAAATGTTTATCCTGTAAAATTTAACGTATGTTTTTGGCAAATAAAATAAGGTACAACTGGTGTCACTGTTGGTGTTCTTCTTCATTCCTGTTGCACAAAGTATTAATTAATTGGAGAATTTGAGTGTAAACAAGTACTTGCCACTATACATAAAACTCATATTCATTACTCTGACATGAAATGCAGATGTCTGTTGGGTGAATATCAAGGAAGATTTTTGTGTGTCACCAGTCATTTCTGATGTAGAAATGGTTTTATTGGCTGAAACACAATTCCCTTTTCTCACAGAAAGGCTTGCAATATCACTGAAATTTCTGTGTCACTTTCCCATAATTTCTTCACAATTTTGGACCTATTTTTGCAAAATTTTCCTGTGGCCTTGCCCATAGTGCACTGCAGTACCAAATATCTCAAAAGTTTTATTACCTCACTAGCTAAGTACTATCTGAGAGAAAGTGGCACCAGAGTGCAATGTGTGAGGAAAATCCTTCAATTTGCAAGTAAAAAAAAAAATATCTTTTTTTTTTTTTTTGCGTAATCTTATCTTTCCTCATTTATGCTTTAATTGCATTTTCATACTGACATTTTTTTTCTTTCAACCCCCTTTCTCCTTGCTTCGGCCTAAATTGTGCCTTATTAATTAAAAAAATAAGTGTGCCATGGTGAGGAAAGTTCCTCCTTTTGACAGACACAGAAATTTTTTACATTGCTTATAGATTACACACAGTACTTTTAAGTGTCAGATTGGTAAGAATTCACAAAGTTTATCAAATCTGCCTTTAGGTACTGAAAACAACAGCTTAAACAGTTTTAACAGAAGATTCCTTATCAGTAGGATTTTCTGGTGAACCTTCAGATTCTCCATCCATCACATTCCCCAATAAATCTGTATTGGATTTTCCCTCCCAGCTCCACCACATCCCTCCAGATGACCACATATTTGAAGAATATAATGCAACACTTGGGATTGGTTCAGTAACTCAGAATCCTTCCTAAAGTCTTCATCAATCCTCTTGGGTGATAACTCCTGTTAAAGCGCAGTTTAAAATACACATAACATTAATTACCTTTAGTCTTGAGTCAAGAATAAAGGTGTTTAAAATATTTGCCCTAGGCCTCTTATCTGATCTTGTATTTATATATATTTCTCGTCATAGCAGGCAGCAAGAGACAGCAAGCACTTGTGATTTCATTTACAAATGCAACTGTGTCATCATAAGAAAGGAAGGTATCCATAATGGATTTTCTTCATGTGCTGACAATCAAACTTCCCTTTGGAAAAAGCTTTAGCTTATAAGGATTATCTTGGTAAGTACACCAAAAAAAGATGATAGTCTTCCTGGACCTGCACAGTTTAAAACTATATACTTACAGGAACTGAATCCTTATCATAAATTCTATGTAAAAGAGAACCTTAAAGATGGGAAGATTTATTCTTCTTGCTGAGACTACAGATTTATGTGGATACAATGTGCTGGCCATTTCGACAAAGTCACTAAAAAGAGCATCCAAGGAACCACTTTTAATTAGCATTGAATTCCTATGGCAAGTCAACAGCACTTCTGTGGCACATATCTTGTTGAAAGTGCTGAACAGAAATTAGGCAGACTTTGGAAAATTAGTTTGTAAGTGACAGTAAGAGCTGCATTTCCAAGACCTTCAACACAGTCTTGCTGTGATTGCTGCAGAATTCTTTGCATTTGACCTGTGTGTCCCACCTTTTCAGTCTCATTCTGGAGACCTTCTAAGAATTAAATTAGGTTGCATTCCATGTTAAGAAGGTATTATGCAGGGGTCTAATGCAGAGGCATCAGCTCTTAGAATCTATGCAGGATCAGGAAAGAGTTGCACCAAAAACGTAAATTTGCACTGTCAGATGGTCTGCTTTTTTGGGTCATCCCAATTGAATGCCTTGGAAAATACCAGCCGATAACAAAAGACCTTCTTCTGTAGCACATTTTATCTTTCACTGCTGTGTTTCAATGGTTGATTGTAATTCTGCTAAGATGACAATTTGAGCTGTTTACACAATCAACATTTGTAGCAGAATATTCCACTGAAATTTTTTCCACCACTGCCTGCTGTCAGTTAAGCATCATCTTATTAGACTTTAGCTCATTCATTCTCTAGAGGTAAGCAGACCCTAGATCTGCTATAGTGAGACCCATCTGGAGGCACAGCTATTTGGGCAGATATCGGGGAGTTTTTGCCCTTGTCAGCATCTCAGCAATGAAAACATTTATGTAAGTACCTAACTCCAGGTTGGTGGATAGGTTCATAAATTCATAAGAGGTTACTAGGTTAATGGCCTTAGGGCTTTAAAAAGCCTAGCCATGTAATACCCTTGTTCCCTAGTTGTATTGTTAGCAGAGCAAATCAGTGGTTAGCACTGACTGCCCCTGTCCATGAGAGAAATGGGTGCCACCCCTGGGGTGAATTTATAGTCTCCCATCCGATTGTCAAGGTTGCGCTTAAATAGGGTCGTTGAGGAGCTCTGCTTCATGTGAAGTGGGAGTTTATTCCAGAGGAGCTGCAATCTCTGGGAGACATATCTGTCTGCCCAACATGTTCTGTTTATATCACAGGCTAGGTTGCAATCCCTGGAGTGAGTGAATCTTGTCCCATTTGATTTGCAGACATGCAGCATTTCCATTAGGGCGGGGTTAGAGATCACTCTGTAGGCTAGGCACAGGTCATCTGTCAGCTACCTGTAGGATACAGAATACAGAGAGAGGGCCTTCAGTCTTTCCATGTAGGTAATTTTTTGGAAACCATCAATTTTCTTAGTTAGAAACCTCTGTGGTCTCTACAATTGTTGCAGGTGTTTGGTGAGTTGCATGCAAAAGAGAGCATTGAACTCAATTAGTGGTCTGATGATGGTCAGTATAGAGGAATTATAACATCCTTAGTCTTGGATATGATGCCTTTATTTATAAGATGCACAATGTATAAAGCTTTCCTTACCACTAGGAGACATGTTGATCGAAGTTTAAATTGCTGTCAACCTGTGTTCCCAAGTCTCTACCACTGTGTTTGAGCTTAGGGGTGCTATCTATAATGCAATTTGCAGGGGCCACTTCTTTGCTAAAGGGAATAATGACACACTTTTTTGTGTTTAGTTTTAGACTGTGACTGTGGCACCAGTCATGTGTCTGCATTAGCCCTTTTTGCAATATGTTAACATTGTTGTGGGACTCAATGATTGCACCTAGTTTGCAGTCGTCTGTGAACCTGGTAAGCCACAGACCACCTACTTTCACCTGGACATCTGAGAAGTAGGTTCCAAATAGTAGAGGGCCCAATACAGATCCCTGTGGTACACCACTGGTAACTGGTCTATTAGTGGAGGTGGAATCCCCAACTTTGACAATATACATTCTGTCGATGAGCGAGATTGCTTACCCATCTAGTGACGTATGGGTCAATCCCCAGCTGGGAGAGTTTCTCAATGATACCTGAGTGGGGAATTGTGTTGAAAGCCCTGGCTAAGTTGAGATAGGTGGTATGTACTGGTTTGCCCTCATCCAGGGCTTTGGTGACATTCTTGAAGAAGTCCACCAGGATTAATAAGCAAGTTCATTCTCTAGAGGTAAGGAGTCCCTAGATTTGCTAGAGTGAGAGCCATCTGGATGTGGAGATAAACTCCTGCATTACCACAGTGAGTCACAATACCCTCCAGTTGTAAGTGCACAGGAATGTGCACTCATTAAAGTGGGCTGCCATGAGGCAGTGGCTTCAAGAGTTGAAAGCCTTCCCTAAGAATGCCCACTTAGACACCCTCACTCTTTGGAGGCATTTTGCCTATGTGCATCCTGATCTGCATTGTCCTCCTCCCAGGATGGGCAAGCCCATCCTCACCTGTCAGTGATGTCATTCACCTGAGCCACTATTCAAACTCGGGTCACCTGAGCTGTAGCCAGGTCTGTATCCCTCTGTGATACCGCTGCTGCCAACATTCCACTGAACTTCTACATCCCATTGAAGATTTGCAAGCAACCATAATTTCCCAAAGCTATCCTGTCTTTTGCAAACTTCAGAACCTGCATTTATTCTCTGATTATTTTGCTACGGTGAGGAGAGGGAATACAGACCAAAAGTAGTGGCACCCCTGTCTGCCTACTAGGAAGCTGCCAACAAACTTATGCCAGATTGTTTCAGGCAGTTATGCCACATTCTTCAAAAGCATCTTTTACATCCTGCTTCTAAGGCAGCACATACTTTGGATCTATATCATCTATCATGGCTTTCTTCAAAATAAAGTTTATACACAGAGCACCTAAAAAACTGTTGCGTGGCAAGCTTGCAAAGTTGCAACACAGAGCATTTCAAAGAGTATCAACATTGATGTGCAGTGGGGAGCCCAACAAAATGTACTGCCATATCTTGCATGTCACAAAACAGTACATCTTCCTCCCTTTTTCAACAGCAGATGTAGACTGAACATTTTCTATGTATGCTGACCCTTTAAAAAGACAATAGATAATGCAAACTGTTGCTCATGCTAAAATCTAGCAAATTCTAAACTTGGTGTGTGGTAGTATTTTGCATTTTATCACCTTACTTATAAAATAGTAATTATAACTGGTTGTTGTCTTTCAAGAGAACTGAATGTTATTGCTGTTTTATATTTCCTTAATAATTTAATATTTTATTGCACTATTATATTTTACTTGAGAATTGTGTTTTATTTTAGTAGGTGAAATTTTGAACTAAGTAGGTCAGTGCAACTGTTTGTCATTATTTTAGATGCCAGATTTAATTTGGTCAGGTATAACAAAATGTTTATCCTGTAAAATTTAACGTATGTTTTTGGCAAATAAAATAAGGTACAACTGGTGTCACTATTGGTGTTTTTCTTCATTCCTGTAGCACAAAGTATTAATTAATTGGAGAATTTGAGTGTAAACAACTACACGCCACTGTACATAAAACTCATATTCATTACTCTGACATGAAATGCAGATGTCTGTTGGGTGAATATCAAGGAAGATTTTTGTGTGTCACCAGTCATTTTTGATGTAGAAATGGTTTTATTGGCTGAAACACAATTCCCTTTTCCCACTGAAAGGCTTGCAATATCACTGCAATTTCTGTGTCACTTTCCCATAATTTCTTCACAATTTTGGACCTATTTTTGCAGAATTTTCCTGTGGCCTTGCCCATAGTGCACTGCAGTACCAAATATCTCTAGAGTTTTATTACCTCACTAGCTAAGTACTATCTGAGAGAAAGTGGCACCAGAGTGCAATGTGTGAGGAAAATCCTTCAATTTGCAAGTAAAAAAACATCTTTTTTTTTTTTTTTTGCGCAATCTTATCTTTCCTTATTTATGCTTTAATTGCATTTTCATACTGACATTTTTTTTCTTTCAAACCCCTTTCTCCTTGCTTCGGCCTAAATTGTGCCTTATTAATTAAAAAAATAAGTGTGCCATGGGGGGGGGGGGGAGTTCCTCCTTTTGACAGACACAACAAATTTTTACATTGCTTATAGATTACACACAGTACTTTTAAGTGTCAGATTGGTAAGAATTCACAAAGTTTATCAAATCTGCCTTTAGGTACTGAAAACAACAGCTTAAACAGTTTTAACAGAAGATTCCTTATCAGTAAGATTTTCTGGTGAACCTTCAGATTCTCCATCCATCACATTCCCCAATAAATCTGTATTGGATTTTCCCTCCCAGCTCCACTACATCCCTCCAGATGACCACATATTTGAAGAATATAATGCAACACTTGGGATTGGTTCAGTAACTCAGAATCCTTCCTAAAGTCTTCATCAATCCTCTTGGGTGATAACTCCTGTTAAAGTGCAGTTTAAAATACACATAACATTAATTACCTTTAGTCTTGAGTCAAGAATAACTCTTCAGGATGTGCAAAACATTTTCTTTTTATTTAAATCCACATACGTCAGTGCTGGGAGACATCTACACAATTTAAAATCAGTCTCACCAAGCAGCAAAAATACACACTCTTTATTTAATTTCTTATCAGTAACATGCATGCAGAATAATGACGTCAAATAGAATTTCTGCAGACCCTCGTGCTTCTCGCTTAATGCTGCACGTGAACAATCATGTTTTTTAGTACCAATAATGTTTTAGAAAAGTACAGGCCACTTGGCTTGTTAAGCAGTCTTGTTTCCTGACCTTGTACATTTTAGTACGAGTACATTCCAACTCCCCAACATTTCTTGTAACTATCCATCCTAGCTTGGGAAGGTCAGAGCTTACATACAGTGTGTTCTTTCTTGCGTTCAGAAACCAGTCTATGTAACATCCCTTAACTCCTTCAGCACTTTTTTTTTTTTTTACATTCAGTCATCTGTTAATACACTTGCAGCTTGATATTCGAATGCAGTTGTGAAACACTCAGAACTACAATAAGCAATTGTGATTTGCATAGCTATGCATCTATACTACATATCATTTTTAACATGAACAAATATTAAATAATTAATCAAACATGTATGTGAAGAAATTGTAAGTTAATATGCATTTTGTGAAGAATAATCATGAGAGATACATTTTTCTCTAACACTCCTTTGGTTGATATCTTCAAAAGTGCTGACAAAGTGGCTTTGGAAATCCTGACACACTAGCCCTATTTCCCAAAAGGGCTGACTGCATAATCTGGACTCCCTAGAGTGGACTTTTTGGTCTGTGGCTCACAAACCTTATGCAAACAGCAGCCCTTAAGAAGGCACCAAATCTCTGAAGAAGCATGCTTATGTGCCCTCCATCTTACCTATATGGGCATTAAACTATGTTTTACATATGATGGATTTTGAAAGTGATATCATTAATGAAATGCACTGAGGGGTTGCAGTACAGGCCCATTAAACTCAAATTCCTTTCCCAATGCTCAATCACCTCAGGTATGTTGAATTTCGGGGTGCATATTCTATTTATTACTACAGACAGGACTACCAAATGCATGGGATCTTGAATTATGTGCTGACATGTGTCTCTCCTCAATGGACATCAATATGATCTTTATACACTCCTCTTTTCCAGGTTTATGCATCTTTGAATTCCAGATTTAGGAACTCCTTCAAAACATGGAAAAGGTGTCCTGGACCCTCACAATTGTGTGCATGAAATTTCAGCTGCCTTGCTGCACCATTTTTTGGTAACACCTTTACTGAATTATCACTTAAGATATAGGCAAACATACATTTAAATAAAGAAAACAAGCCATATTAACATGTTCCTAGTTACAAATGCTATAAATCAGATACATTTTTGTATAACTATCATCAATCCAACATTACATAAATTGCTCAATTCTTGCCTTCCCTTAAATCTTGCTCTTACTCCAAAACATTATTCTGCATGTATTGTTTTAACAAATTCCATTTTTGTATGTGTAATTTGCTCCTACTTTTTTTCTAAGGATCCCACTTCCAGTTCTATTATCTCTGTTACAATATTAAATACCTCAAATATATTTGGTTTAGAATTTGATTTCCCATTTTGTAGTAACTGCTTTTTTGGCAGCCAGCAGAATTAAGCTTGCCTTGCTGCATCTTTTAAGATATATAGGAACCTGCACCAAATGTGTCTCCTACATGGTACATAGCCAAAACTCCAACAGCCTGATTTCCAGAGCAACTTCCAGCAAGGGAGTGGGCCCAAAGGCAAGGGTTCTTGGTTGTATTATGGTCACAAGATACAATATTTTAATCACAGATACATGGTTTTACAATTACTCTGAAAATTTGTCTTTATGAAATAGAGATAAAACCATTTGATCCTGGAAGCTTAAGTTCATATATATTTTTTATGAATTTTAATGTATTCTGACAAGTGTTGCCAGCAAATTCCAGAAAGTTTTTGTTTATTTTCTTTTAATTCTGCAAGAGTATTTTTTTGTATTTGTCAATGAGAGAATGTTGTAACCTTATAAGTTGATTTGATGATGAATTTCTGGACAAGAATATAATTCCACCTCAAGCTGTTCCAGACAATCATAGTGCCTTAGAATAGACAGCAAATATAACTGCAATTCTAAATGCAAAATCAGTGAAAGACACCAAAACTGGAATGTGCCAGTGAACAACCAAACATGCACTTGACAAAGAGCTGTCACAGCCCAAGACATTAAGCATTAGTGCAGGAGCTCTGGTCCATGATAATAAAAGTACAAGAGGTAATACTGACAGAAACATTAAAACTGTTTGAGAAAAAAAATATTTAAAGTGAACTCTTTACATCTGGACATTTTTAAAAATATATGAGTTATATGAAAATATTACATCTAAATCAGTTCCCTAGTGGGGCAATGGAAGGTTCAGCTTTGCACAAAGAATTGTTTTCTTTTTTTAATCATACAGTGTGCAAGCACAATCAGATGGTGTCAATGTACATTAAAAATATGATGAAATCAGAAGACATGAATCATTAAATGAAATCAATGCATGGTAAGAACAGATTTTCTAAAACTGAAAGCACATGAAGCTAATTTATGTAACTGAAAACAAAAAAAAAGCCAGTTATAGTCAAGATTTGGCCTACAGTGTGTCAGTCAAAGATGAACACCACCAATCAGAAGATCACTTTGACAAGTCCCGGCAACATTCATTTGATCAATTAAACTTGTAGTTTTTCATATCCAACTCAGCACCTTTGTAGATCAGAGATTGGTTCAGAAACATGTGAACAGTTTCCAGCAAGGTCCAAAGTAAGAAATCAAGCAAAATGTAAAGAGATTGAACTTTTAGAATCAAGCAAGAGTACAGTATCATGAAGAGGAAGACTGAATGTGAGAGGACATGGTTGAGGGAGTTGGTGTTAGAACAGAATGACTATATGGATGCCTTTTTGAACAGACATTAGGTAGTTCAAACTTCAATAAATATCAAGTTTTGATCAAAGGCTTTACTTTTATTCTATCTAAGAGTAGGAATATCATTGATACATTAACAGAGTTGAAACCTTACACCCCTAAGTTAATTTTAAATTGTCTAATGCAGTAGTTTTTGTTGAGAATTCTGAATTAACTATAAGCTTTAGATTGAACAGCAACTTTAACCCACTCATGAAGCTGACCTTGCCAGTATTTCAATTTGACAAAGGCTGAAAATAAGTTTTTTTCAGAACTGGTTAATAACACTATTCATATTATGAAGTTAGACAAGGGAGTGGGGTGTTGATAGGATGGTGTTTCCAATAACTGAAGAAATGCTGAGTGATGAACAATTTTATAAACAAGTGGATTGGAGCTAACATGAGGGCTTACAAAAGCTATAGATGATGTATTATTTGGGTTTTTAGTGAATGGTAGGCTTTGGCTTTCATTACACACATGGACATTTTAACTGGAGGAACTCCCTAGAACAGGCACTTTATCTGAGATTACAAAAATTCAAAAATTCAAAAATCCATTAAACCTGTTTTTAACCAATTATAGCAGCAATGGGATTCAAATCAGAACCACTTGCAATGTACATTGAACAGCCGATTAACCAAGACATGAATAATAGCTGCTCTATGTGAAAGACACTTGGAACTTTTTAAACACATTTTTGCTCTCTTTTTGCCCCTGTTGTCTGTCACTTATCAGCTCCGGTTAATCATACTCTTTGTTTTCTATCAGGACAAGGTTGACCCAGGAGGTACCATCATGCACACAACTATCAGGCATAGTTTCAATTTTATGTTGTTCAAAGCTCTAGTCTACACACACACACACACACACACACACACACACACACACACACACACACACACACACACACACACACACACACACACACACACACACACACACACACACACACACACACACACACAGTATGTGCAGTGGACTGACTGCAGAGACACCCCCCTTATTTTTTGAAGAGACATTCCCTCCAACAGGGATGGCTCATCAGAAAAATGAGTGATGGTCTCCTAGTCTCCTCTAGGAAATCACACAGCCCAGTCTGCCTCTGACTGTATGCAACCCTTCTCAACCCTGGGAAAGGTGAGTGAGCCATGCCTCTTCTCTCCCCATCCATCTTGCCTGGTTTCTCCACTTCTCCAATGCTAAGTCATGGAGCAAAGTGTTTTTAATCAATTAAAGTATGTGAAATTTTCAAGCAATGAAATTCTAATTACAGGCAATGTGAAATGTATATACATGGACATTTCTCATTATACACATTTAAACACACTTTAGAAATTTTTTCTTGGTGACAAAAAGAAAAGTGCTAGCAGTGAAAATTGAAATTATTTGTTGTTTCATTGAATTGGAATTAATTTTGTTTGTGTTTGATAATATTTACAGTAATTGCATTGTATAGTAAAGGGGTGGTATTATCACTTTTGCATGCTAAAAATGTTAGATGTAAATGTGAACGAATTTAGTTCAGTTAGAATGCAAACAATATTGCACTGCAATTCTGTTATTGTTTTAGAGATAATGTATTTTTCCTGTGCTCAGGTACAGAAACCCAGCTTGTAGAGTTCATTGACTATACTAACTGTGCTATCTCTTTATAATTTGCAGCAAAATGGTCTAATTTAAAAATGTATTTATTTTTTTTGGATATCAAGTTTGCAATAGTTATTGTTGATTTGTGTTGTTCTTTCATTTATAGAAAATCAATTTTTCTAATTAATTTTTGCATGCTCATAGTTGAAATCCATCATGTGTGAAATAAACCATTATAAGAAAAAACAAAAAACACAAATGCCAGATAAGTCGTCTACATATCATTTATTCTTAAAATCATATGAGATGAAAATGCTAAATAAATGGTGTGTAGTATAGTTATCCAGCATACATTTTTTTCTGGTTAACAAGTCAGATAATTCAGGTTTTTAGATTAGCATCTTATGATTTTATGTTTCACTAAGAAATGAAGACTCTTAAGCAGTTACTCGTTGAAAGAGATTACAGAGAACAATAGGTGAAAAATATGATTCAGGTAAAGGAACACAAAAGTGACAGATTTGTTCCGATATTATTAAGAAGGCTTGTAGATACTACAGAGATGTATTACAGAGATGTAGATTAAGAAAAAAAATCTATTTCCATAGCATTAGATTCTAGTATAGAGAATAAAGCTATTAAAATAAACTCCACTGGAAAAAATTAGAAATACATCAAGAGCTACTTCAAGTAACTGGAGATGGATTTGTAAAATAAGATACTAAACTATATAAAAGTTAGATTAGAAAGGGTATATCTGGTAAAAAAATTGTTGTCCTAAAGCAAATTAAATATTTTTAAATGTGGATTTTGCCAGCAGTGTAAGAACATCAATGAACATCCATTATTTTCTGTCTTTAAAAAGTCTCTGGGGGAAAATACAGTTCTTTGTCTGGAAGTGTATCTTGTAAAGTGTAATAGATGTGAGGTCTTCAACATTGGCAAAACATTTCAGGGGTTAAATAAAAGGATTTACAAACACTGTCATACCATTAAAAAGAAAGTAGCTGACAACACCCTATAGAGACATTCCACCATTTGTGAGGGTGTCAGAAAGTTTATGTTTTTCTGTTCTTGATCACGTAGATCTTGGTAGTAAGACAGGAAATATAAAAGTCTGTTGGAAAAGGTGAACTTGATTAACAACTTAAATTAAATGTCATGGTACACACAATGATTAATGATTTAGGTTCAGTTCAAAGGGAACTGAAATAAAGATTACAACAGCAATATTAATTTGTACACATATATGATTATTTATGAACTATATGCTGTTTTTTAATCTGTGTAGTTCTTTGGTTGTTTTATAGTCATATGATACACTATCTATTTAAATCACAAATGTGTGGTTTTAAAATGTTCTGAGGAAGTCTCTTGTGAGACCTATGAAGTAGAGAAGATACTTTTTAATGTAAAATATTCATTAAAACATAAATTTGTCTATTGAAGGGTTACTGATCAGGATTTCAAGGAAAGAGGTGGCCAGTAACTGTTGTTTGGAGTTCCTTAGTATGCACTTTACATATTTAAAAAAAGAATGTTTCAGAAGGACAGATGGTGCATACAAAAAAGCTTACTGCCTCTTGAAAATACTTTTGATAAAGAAATATACACACTGTTTAGTAGATTTCAAATTAATGACTATCCTAAAGACTTGTATTAAGTTCATAAAGAAGTGAAGAAAGACAAGGCAAAAAAATATATGCATTTGGTGTAGTCCAATATTTTTACTGTTGAACATGCTTGTTAATTTTGATAAAAATATAGTCTGACAGTTTTACTGTTGAAAATGATTGTTCTTTTAATAAAAAATGGAAATTATTCTAACATACATTCTTGATGCAAAGACGGTCAAAGACACAATTGCTAATTTATTTATTTATTTTAGTTTACCTGGATAGTGTACTGATCACTACAGACCTTTGCAGGCAAAGCCCAAGTTATTAATTAGTGGATATTGATGGCACATGCTTTTATTAGTAATGGGAATTTTAACTTGAAGGACATTTTCGAAATGGAGGGTGGTTTTATTGATGAACGTTTTTTTCTGTTCACTTTCTTTTTTCTTCTCTGCCTTGTTGAGCATCAAACTGCCTCTACCAAATTCAAGCCCATTCATTTCCAAGGTGTGAGAAGTTTCTCTCATATCTCCTAGAGCAATCCAGAGGGGGCTGTCTTCCAGGTAGACATTGGAGAGTTTGATGCTTTCACTTGTATCTCAGCAATGAGAGTATAACCTCTTCTGAATGGCCTAACTACTCCTCTTAGATGGTGATATAGGCACTTGTGTCACCACAGGGTCTGCCCATACTTCTCAATAAATTTACCTGTGTCACTGCAAGGACCACCTATGCTCCTCTATTATTTTTTGCATGCTTTGCATTCACCCAATAAGTGCTAGCATCACCATCACTGACTTAGATGGTTACACCACTCTCATCTCTGCACTGATGACACCATCTCCTACCTCAGAAGTCATCATTTTGAGATTAATGGCTTGAGATAGACAGGGCCCACCACTCCCCCTAGGATTGACATGCCCATCCTCTCACTTTATACCATCAAGTACCTGAGCTGCTATTCACACCGTCACCTGGGCCATAATCAGGATTTTATCCCTGTATGCCAGAGGTAAGACTTTGGTTTGTTGAAGAAGAGTTCCAGGGTAATGTAGATCTATTATTATAAATATATAACACTAATATTATCCTTTTCATTTTCTTTAGACCTTCAGGACAAATTCTCAAGCTTATTCACCTGTGTAGTGTCATGAAAGCCTACCACTAATTATTGTAGGCACAAAGGATTTCCTAGATCTCACATCCAGCTTAGCGTCTTGCAAAAATATTTAGAAGCTTATATTTCAGCCACACAAATATCATCCACAGATGCATTTTTTTTTCCTCTTTTCACCAGATCATCATGATGACTCCTCTAACTGCACCCGATTGGCCCATTTCTTCCAAGTTATGAGAGCCACGTATCTCTGGGCTCTTTATCTGAGCTAGGCAACAGCCCTCCAGCCCATTCCTTCTTACTAAGGTAGCCCATGTATTCTCCAGTGCTGAAAGTCAGGTGACAGGGAACAGGCCAGCTTGCTGGTCCTGCGGAGTGGCCAACCCCACCCCTAGTGGGGTACCATCCTTCTTCAACTCTACTTTCCTCCACTGTGGTTCTGTGAGCTCTGTGGCATGCTATTTGCTGCGGAAAGCATGCCTCTACATGCTGTCTTGGCTACATGCACATTCACAATGGCAGCACATGCACATAGTCTCATGCTCCATGAGTGTAACACCTAGTGCTCTTGCTAGGTGTCACCAAACCTCCATCTCCCTAGGATGGGCAAGTTAGCAGTGACCACTCACTTGCATTCTCCCCTGGAATGCTCTGTATCAGGTGCCTGTGCTGCTAATCAAACATGCCACCCATGCCATAGTCAGGGCTTTATCTCTCTCCACAGCTGGTGCTGACCTTCCACATATGCATTTTTAAAGAATGTTTGTGGTGAAGCAACTGCTCTACTAAAATATGCTGTAGACATATAAAGTAAGGCTTTGTTAGACTTTGTACAAAAAAAAAAAACATAATACACTCTGAAAGCTGCCTGGATGCATAACTTTAGAGACTCTGGAGCCCAATTTGTTAGCAGAATTAGAAAAAAAAAAAACAGAAATGGTTATCTTTTTGATAGATTTTTTTGTCGTGTTGAACTCTTAAATCTCTATACACATTCATGTAATTTAATAGTGTTAACCTCTGTTGAACTAGTTCAGAAAAAAAACACAGGTAGATGGATTGAGTAACAAGTTTGATTCAGTGGCTATTTTAGGGAATACAAGTAGGATTTGGGTACAGGACCACTTTTTCTTTGTGGAAAAAAAAAACAGATAAGGAGGAATGATGCTCTGAAATTTGATTATGACAACTATAAAAATGTTTTTTCTACTGACATATTTTAATTTAGCTGTAGAAAGTGGTTCAAATAGAGATCACATCAACTTTTCCAATATGAAGTATAAATTCCAGTGAGGAATGGATTTTTGAAAGGAGACCTGATGTAGATCTTGCTCATAAGGAATATATTGCAAAGTTTTACTAAAACTGGCAGGAATAAAGCAGAAATAGCCAACAGATGTTCTCTGATGGAAGAATAACTAAGGTACATGTTAAAAATTTGGGCAATAGAAAATCTAAAATGGCTGGCACAGGCCCAGAAAAAATATCATTAGCTTTCTGCAACTGCAATTTCTCTTAAGAGCACACAGAGACCACAGTCAGTCCAGGGCTGGTTTCTGCCTCTTTCTCCAGATACCCAATAAGATTCCCCACTGGCACAGCTATAGAGTTGAGATCTCAGCTGAATATCCAAGCCAAGGCCTCCAGTACCCACTCTGTCCAACCAGTGCTTCATGCCCCTGCCCAAGTAGCTGACACACACACTCTTTGAGATTTCATTTACAAATACACACACACACACACACACACACAAACACACACACACACACACACACACACACACACACACACACACACACACACACACACTGGGAAAGGCTGGTAAAGGTTTGCTAGCTATGCCACATTCTGCCCAGACTATAAGGTAGTTATGACTGCCACCAGACACTGCTGCCAGCTACCTTAAGGCTCTTCCAAGAGCACCCAATATACTGAGTGCAATTAATATTAATACAAATGGTAGTTTGCCCAAGAGCTAGGCTATTAGGAGTAGTCCACACAGTGTCACCAAATAAATGTGCAAGTACTCTCAGAGCTTAAATATCTCTACAAAGATCAGCCACAATGAAAGGTTTAAATATATTTAATAATAAATAATAAAAGAACAAGATGATACTAAATATCAATTCACAGTGACATCAGTTAAAATCACAGGAAATATTTAAAATAACATTGAAGGACTGTCTCATATAAATAAAGAAAAACAATATCTAATCTAAGCTTCACTGTATTCCTGACTGTATCTAAGAGAGTTACTATACCCTAATAACTTACGTAATTCAGCAAGGCGGATGGTGTGCTGCATGGTTCTTCTTGTTGTTGCAAGCCCCAAGACCAAATACAGAATGCTCTGTCTTTCTAAGAGACTTTTCAGAATAATATCTAAAATATTACTGCTGGGATAACTTGCAGAATTACATCATTTCTGGTCATCTGACTTCTAGTTCTCATGCAAACCTCCATTGCTGGCAGCTGCCAGTATTTAGCACCTACCCATAAAAGTACACATACAAAGGCTTTTGCTCAGTTCTTTGACAGGTGCTTGAAGTCGTAAAATAATTGTATACTTCCATGCTTCCAGAGTGTAATTAGTTCACCCCAAAGACAATACAGAAAGCGTACTAGTACAGACATTGTGTCTCTGGCTGCATTGAAACCTATGGGATAGCATCTGTATGGCCTAGCCTATAAAGTGATTTAATTTCGGATATTTTTCTAAAGGTAGGCAGACTGAGGTTAACCCTTCAGTTTCCTCTGTTAAAACATATTCATTTAAACAGTTACAATAGTACATGTGCAATTCTGTTCTCTCCAGTAAGGCACACTGTGCATACATTTAAAACACAAGTACTTCACAAATACCTTTTCAACACAAATGTCTGTACAAATCAGTTTGATATACATATGGCATACAGTTCTAACACTATTGTAACACCAGCATCTTGTATGAATCAGTTTGATATTCACAAATGACATATAATTATTTACAAAATTCCAGCTAGCTGTGCTGGCAGTGCCTCCTTTCATCACACCCCTCCCTGAAGCCTCAAACTAGTTTTTCAAGTGCCTCTTGAGAAACATTGCTTGAGAGGGATGAGCTTATCTGGGAATACATTATCCCATACCCTGTCTTGAGAGCCCATTTGCATTGGCATTGCTAACTCCACTGCGGTGCTGCACTGTCATATCATATGCCTGCAACCCCAAGCTCCACCTTAATAGCTTGTCACTTTGCTGGCTGGCTCGATGTAGCCAAGTTAAGGATTGTGGTCTGTAACTATTTCCTTCAATATAGATAAGGCTGAAGTTTCTGCAGTGCCCATACTATGGCTAGACATTCCTTTTCTAAAGCTGCATAGCACTCCTCCCTGGGTTAGAGCCTACAGCTGAGATATACCATTGGGTGCTCTTCTCCCCCTGAGGAAACCTGGTTGAGTACAGCCCCCACCCCATGGTTTAAAGCATCCACCTGCACAACAAATTATTTGCTGTAATCTGGACTTGCTAACACAGGGGGTCCTCCCAAAGCTCCTTTAAGCTTCTGGAATGCCTGCTGACATGCTGGCATCCACACTACCTTATCTGGCTGTTTTTCCTTGTCAGGTCTGTGAAGGGAGCAGCTATGGTACTATAATTGGGGACAAACTATCTTTGGTACCCTGCTGTCCCTAAGAATGCCCTTTCCTGCTTTTTGGTAACAGGGTAGGCCATGCCTGAATGGCTTCCACTTTGGCAGGTTCTGGCTTGATCTTACCATTCCCCACTCTATATCCCAGGTAGGAGACCTCTGCCATACCCACCTGACACTTACTGGGCTTAATAGTCAACCCTGCCCTCTGTAGTCTGCCCAGCACCTCCCTGGCATGCTGAAAGTGCTCTTGGCAGGAATGGCCGTAGATAGCAATATCATCCAGCTAAGCAAGGGCAAAATCTCCTGCTCCTGCTAGGATACAATCTACCAGCATCTGGAAAGTTGCTGGGGCATTTTTCATCCCAAAGGGCATCTTCGTGAACTCATACAAGCTGAAAGGAGTCACAAAGGCTGATCTCTCTAAGCAAACAGCAGATGGGTCAAATATTTGTCCCACTCCCTCTTAAACTGGTCTGCAAATGCCTGTAATATGGTCTTTAGTGTAGAGTTTAACTTCTCCACAACACCATTTGTCTGGGGATGGTAGGGATTGGTCTTTAGATGCTTCATCCGCAGTGCTTCAACAGACAAGCCAGCAGGTCTTACATGAAACTGGCACCTCTGTCAGTCAATATTTCTTTTGGGAAACCTATCCTGCTGAAAATCTCTAACAAAGCATTTGCCACCTCTTCTGCCTCAATGGGGGACAGGGTCACCACTTCAGGCTACCTAGTAGCATAATCTACTACCACTAGGATATACTTCTTCCCTGTAGAACTTGGGGCACTCAGAGGCCCTACAATATCCAGAGCTACCTTCTGAAATGACTCCTCAATCACAGGCAAAAGCATCAAAGGAGCTTTGACCCTGTTTCCTACCTTGCCTACTTTATGACACTGCTCACAGTTCCTGCAGTACCCTGTTGCATCCCTTGCAATCCCAGGCCAATAAAAGTTCTGCATAATATGTCTCTTGGCATACTTTATGCCCGTATGACTTGCAAAGGGAATGTCATGGGCTATGGCTAGAAGTGTCAGACAGGTAGGCTCTGGGTACTACTAACTGCTGTATTCTCTCACCGTCTAGCCCTCCCTCAAGGGTCCATTCTCTGTACAGAAACCTTTGTTCCCGTATGCAGAATCCCTTTTCCTTGAGAATCAGGCTCCTCCTGAGCTACCTCCCTCCAGCCTTGTAATGTAGGGTCTGAGAGCTGAGCCTGTCTCAACTATCCCTCTCTTTGTAACCCTTTCCAACTCCCCTTCCACAGGAAGTCTGGTATCCTCTGACAGCGATGCCTCACTGTCAGCCTGGGTACTACTACTCACTTCTGCCCTTGCAGTCACTCTGCCCAAGGAAACATTAGTACTCATCAGCAGCTGTGCCCCACCTTCAGTCTCACTACTACAGGGTAGCTCCCACCCTGAAGTGGCCACCTCATCAGTCCTGGCTTCAAATGTGTAGTCTGTCTGGATCCCCCCAGGCTACCAGACCCACATGCCTGTCTCCAATCCTGACTGCGTGTCACTGCATGCACGCAAGGTACTACATTATCAAGATCATTCCTTATCAGGACATCTGCCAGGATATCCTCAAACACACCTACTTGCTTGCTTCCTTTTCCACCTTCCCAGTCAAGGTGAACCCTAGCCAAAGGTATTCAAATGAGGTCTCTCCTAAAGCTCTGACTGGAGTAGACTACCCAAGCAAGTATTGCTCCTCTTTAACCATTGCAGGCTTCACAATGGTTAGGTCAGAGGCTGTGTCTCTCTTAGCAGTGACCTGTTTCCTATCTACTAAGATAGGATATAACCTCTTGCGGTAATTTAGCACTCCTTGATGTCTCCAGAAAATTTACCACTGGCATTCTGTTATTCCCACTTGCTGGCTCCCCTACCTTTTGTTCCCCACCTTGCCTCTGTGGACATCTATATGCTACATGGCCCTACTGGTTACATTTAAAACATTTAACCCTTGATCCTGGCCATGTATCTGAACTAGTGGCTTCCCATGTTTCTGGTGGACTCTGTTGGGGTAGTTTAGGCTGCCCATTAAGGGTTCCTTTATACCCATGTGCAGCACTTGTTATCCCTTTCCTGTACAGTGATGCCCTGCTTGTTAGGTATATGTCTCCCTTTTTCCCCAACTCATCTACGGTGTTGCATTCTCTGTCTGCCAACCAGATTCTCATGTCCTCAGGCAAAGTGCTTAGGGCTTGTTCCCTCAAATAAAGGTCTGCTAGCCCTTCAAAAGTGGTGACCTGACACCCACCTATGAAAGTAAGTGCTTAACTCAGCAATATAATCACACACACTTTCATCTGCCTTGCGTCTATCTTCACAAAACTTTTTTCTATAAACTTCAGGTGTTAACGTAAAACACTCTAATAAACATTTCTTTACTTGGTTATAGTCTAGACAATCAATATCAGACAATTTAAAAGCAGCAATTACAGCTTTACCACCATAGAGTAATGGGGTCAGGAACCATACCCAGAGCCATTGGTCAGCATTATACTGTTTACATACCCTTTCAAACATATGAATAAAACTATCAAAACTATCACCCTCTGTAAATTGTGAAAGAAATTTACTGACCTTTGTTGCTTCTGGGGTTTGGTTACTCCCTTCCCCATTACCTCCATGAGCCTAGCAAAAAGTCAGGATTTCCTTTTCATGTTGCATCTGCCTCTCATTTTCTTTGGCTTCCAAATGCTGCAGTCTCTCTGCTGTGCCTGCTTCGACCTCCAAATGCTGCAATCTCTCTGCTGATTCTATTTCCAAATGTTTGGCCTCCAGTTCAGGTCTGTTTAACTCCAGATGGATTTTTAAGCCCTCTGAGGAAAAGTTGAACTGTCCATTTTCTGAGAGCTGTACATCCCAAAGGCCATTTTGGCTGTCTTCCTGGTTGCTGGTCTGTGATGCAGCTGTGACTAAGGCTGCAATCATTTCTTCTTTAATCAGGTTGGCATGCGCCAGTCCTTTGGCTTGGCACATCTCAGCCAAATGGTTCCTTGTCAGCTTGCCATAATCCTCTGCTGACATCCCTGCTTGCTCTCACTGACAAACTTCTTCTTCTCTTTAGGCTGTTCCTGTTAAGGGTCGCCACAGCAGATCATCTGTTTCCATTTCTTCCTGTCCTCTGCATATTGCTCTGTCACACCAGCCACCTGCATGTCCTCTTTCACTATGTCCATAAACCTTATCTTAGACCTTCTTCTTTTCCTCTTACCTGGCAGCTCCATCCTTAGCATCCTTTTCCCAATATACCCATCATCCCTCCTCAGCACATGTCCAAACCAATGCAATCTTGCCTCCCTGACTTTGTCTCCAAACCGTCCAACCTGAGCTGACACTCTAATATACTGATTCCTAATCCTGTCCATCCTTGTCACACTCAGTGCAAATCTTAACATCTTTAACTCTGCCACTTCCAGCTCTGACTCCTGCCTTTTTGTCAATGTCACCGTCTCCAACCCATACAACATAGCTGGTCTCACTACCCTCTTGTAGACCTTCCCTTACACTCTTACTGGTACCCGTCTGTCACAAATCACTCCTGACACTTTTCTCCACCCATTCAACCTTGCCTGTACTTTCTTCTTCACCTCTCTTCCACACTCACAATTACTTTGAACTGTTGATCCCAAGTACTTAAACTCATCCACCTTCACCAACTCTACTCCCTGCATCCTCACCATTCCTCTAACCTCCCTCTCATTCACACATACATATTTTGTCTTAGTTCTGCTGACCTTCATTCCTCTCCTCTCTAGGGCATATCTCCACCTCTCCAGGGTATCCTCAACTTGGTCCCTACTCTCACTACAAATCACAATGTCATCTGCAAACATCATAGTCCATGGGGCCTGCTGTCTGATCTTGTCTGTCAACCTGTCCATCACCACTGCAAATAAGAAAGGGCTCAGAGCTGATCCTTAATGTAATCCCACCTCCACCTTAAACGGATCTGTCACTCCCACTGCAGATTTCACCACTGTAACACTACCCTCTTACATATCCTGTACCACTCTTACATATTTCTCTGTCACTCCTGACTTCCTCATACAATACCAAAACTCCTCTCTAGGCACCCTATCATATGCTTTTTCCAAGTCCACAAAGACACAATGCAACTCCTTACCTTCTCTATATTTCTCCATCAACACTCTCAGAGCAAACATCGCATCTGTAGTGCTCTTTCCCAGCATGAAACCATACTACTGATCGTTGATCATCACCTCCCTTCTTAACCTAGCTTTCACTACTCTTTCCCATAACTTCAAGCTGTGACTGATCAGTTTTATCCCTCTATAGTTACTACAACTCTGCACATCATCCTTACTCTTAAAAAAATAGGTACCAAAACACTTTTTCTCCACTCCTCAGGCATTCTCTGACTTTCCAATATTTCATTAAACAATCTGGTTAAGAACTCCACTGCCATTTCTCCTAAGCACCTCCATGCTTCCACTGGTATGTCAAACTAAGCTTACAAAAAAATAAATAAAACTATTGTGATATGAAACTTTGAATCTCTAACATGTGGCTGCTTGAGAGTAAAAACACCTTCTTTAGTGACCACTGTTTACAGGCTACAGGAGTTCAATATTCACACCACTGACTCCCGATATGTGATGTGGTGATCCCACCACTGCCAGCCAAATAGGATGACCCACCACTGGGCCAGTAATCAAGGGCTTCAATCCTCACCACTGGCAATAGTGGGAGATGTTCACTGGGAGGATAACAGGTACACACAGTATTTCCAGTTGCAGCTCTCTGCATCAAGTTCAATTTACCTTAAGAGCACACAGAAACCACAGTTAGTCCAGGCCTGGTTTCTCCCTCTTTCTCCAGATCCCCAATAAGACTACCCACTGGCACAGCTATAGAGTTGAGATCTCAGCTGAGTCTCCAAGCCAAGGCCTCCAGCACCCTCTCTGTCCAACCAGTGCTTTGTGTCCCTGCCCAAGTAGCTGATGCACACTCTCTTTGAGATTTGATTTACACACACATACACACCTGGGAAAGGCTGGCACAGGTTCACTAGCTATTCCCACATTCTGCCCAGACTATAAGGTAGTTATGACTGCCACCAGACACTCCTGTCAGCTACCTTAAGGGTACCTAAAATATTGAGTGAAATCAATATTAATGCAAATAGTAGTTTGACCAAGAGCAAGGCTATTAGGAGTGGCCCACACAATGTCACCAAATAAATATGCAAGCACTCTCAGAACTTAAATATCTCTATATGATCAGACACAATGAAAGGTTTAAATATATTTAATAATAAATAATAAAAGAACAAGACAATACTAAATATCAATGTACAGTGACATGAGAGTTCAAAATCACAGGAAATATTTAAAACAACATTGAAGGGCAGTCTCATGCAAACAAAGAAAAATAATATTTAAACTAAGCTTCACTATATTCCTGACTGTATCTAAGAGAGTTACCATACCCTAATGACTTGCATAATAGTGCAAGGTAGATGGTGTTGTGAATGTTTTTTCTTGTTGTTGTCAGGCTCAAGACTGAATACAGAATGATCTGTCTTTCTGAGACTTCTCAAAATAATATCTAAAATATTACTGCTGGGATAGCTTGCAGAATGACATTTCTGGCCATCTGAATTTTAGTTCTCATGCAAACCTCCATTGCTGCCAGCTGCCAGTATTTAGCACCTACCCATAAAAATCAGAAACAAGGGCTTTTGCTCAGGTGTTTGTCAGGTGTTGGAAGTCGTAAGACAACTGCAGATCTCCATGCTTCCAGAGTGTAATTGGTTCCCCCCAAAGACAATACAGAAAGCTTCTTAGTACAGACTTTGTGTCTCCGGCTGCTTTGAAATCTGTGAGATAGCATCTTTATGGCCTAGCCTATAAAGTGATTTAATTTCAGATATTTTTCTAAAGTTTGCTGGACTGAGGTAATCCTCCAGTTTCCTCTGTTAAAACATATTCATTTAAACAGTTACAACAGTGTATGATCATTTCTGTTCTATCCAGTAAGGCACACTGTGCATACATTTCAAACACAAGCACTTTACAAATGCCTTTTCAATACAAACATCTGTAAAAATCAGTTTGATATACACATGACATAGAGTTCTAATACATTTGTAACACGAGCATCTCGTGTGGATCAATTTGATATTCACAAATGACATATAATTATTTACAAAATTCCAGCTAGCTATGCTGGCAGTACCTCCTTTTGTCACAGGTAGAAGTAAGGATTTAGACAACCCTAGGGAGGTATGCAACATTCCTTGCCATTGACAGAAGTGAAGTAACCATGCTGTTAGGTAGGGAAAGTGACTGACTGTAAACTGTGACCAAATACTTTAGACCCTTTGTCTCTGACAATGTCTCCTTCCCTAGGGCTGAGGCATGGCAATAGCCACTAGAGATGTGGGAAGGTAGAAGTCACTGCACAGAGTATAGTTGGGAATGTAACCACCACCAAAGCTGACTTTTTCATGCTCCTGGAATTCTTATCCAAGCTGATAAAACATCTGCACATTGAGATCATTGCATCTTGAAAGCACACTGTAGAATCCATATGTCAACCCTGGTATGAGAGACCAGAATAATATTTCCCAGTAGTCCTAAAGTTTTAAGGCAAAGGTCTGACAGAATAGAATCAAAATGAAGAATCAGAGACACTATCTTCTGCATTGCAAAATCATTTTTGAAGTAGACAGCCTTGCAGAGTACAGTGTCTACCACACTACCAATAAATGAGAGAGTCTGCGATGACTCCATCAGTGACTTTGAAGCACTCACAATTACACATAGGGAATGGAACAGCTTAGGTAAAGACTCCCATGCTGACACTGCTCTTTAATGTCAGAGCAGGTAGGAAACAATTGTCAAGGTATGAAAATAGTGCAATACCCCATAGCTTCTGGTTCCTTAAGACTGCAATCATACATTTGATGCACACCCTAGGGGCTTATGAAACCAAATAGAAGAGCACAAAGGTGTACTGATAAGACCAGATGTGTAAAGCTAAACCTGACAGTTGCTAGTTCCTACGTAGAGCTGTAGGAACATCATGGACTGCTTTGCAATCTTTAAGTGCAGATAGGTGTCTTAGAGATCCAAACAGCACATCCAGTCTCTTCTTCAGAAGCAAGGAAGAATCGACTGCAATGTGACCCTCTAAATTTCTGTTGGGTGATGAATTCATTAAGGCTGTTGAGATCTAAAGTAGGCCTGAGTTCCTTGGTCTTTTAAATGGCCTTTTTTTGAAAACAGCAAAAGGTCTCTATCCTGGAATAACAATGCGGATGAGACACTGGGTAATGGAAGACAGTTCTGTTTAGGAGGAATATGAATGGAGCCTTTGGGTATGGATGTCCAGTCTACTTGTCTTGCATGGTGGCCAGCTAAGCCAAAAGATGGGGGGGGGGGTAGATGGTTGAGTCTGACATGCCTACAGAGACTCTGCTGCTGCCCCCAAAGAGACAGGGTATCCTTGGATAGTCCAATACCTGGTACCTGATAGAACCAAAACAATCTCCTCAAGGAAGATCAAACCTAACTGGTGGACAACTGCCATTAACAGGCTTTACAATAAGAGGAAAAAATTGCTGTCTAAGAGTAAGAGGGAGTGAGCCCTCCTAAACTGGAAACACTCCCTCCTAAGCTTAAACAAGCAAATAAGACTTCTTGTAAAGTCCTCCAAAGCAAACTACGAGTTCAAATTAACTTTTTCAACAAAGAACAACCACAAAGCATTCTATGGTTACATCCGTAACCTAAAAGGAAAGGCCCAGATATGTGCAGAACTGGTAGCTAATGATACCACATACACTGAGCCTGTGGACATAGCTAACCTGTTGGCAGATAGGTTCTAAAACTTCGCTCCCATGTCCCTGCCACACATACCCCATGACATCCTTACCACCTGTCCCCTACCTTGTATCTCTAAAGAACAGGTCATAAATGCACTTTCTAAGGCCAAAAACACAGCATCTATGGGACCTGATAACATCCCAGGCTATGTCCTACATGGGCTTCAACATAAATTATCAACACCATTGCGTACTCTTTTCAATCATAGTCTAATCACCGGCTTTGTACCAGCTGAATGGAAAACAGCCACCATTATTCCCTTGCACAAAGGTGGTGCTTCCACTGACCCCGGGAACTATTGATCTATTAGCCTGACTAGCCTTATCTGCAAGGCCATTAAGCGAATCATCACGGACCTTATCATTAAAGATATAGGTACTCTCCAAACACTTGATCCTACTCAGCCTGGATTTGTCAAAGGGAGATCACGCCTGTTAAACCTTGTGAACTTCTTTGAGACAGGTACCAAGGCCCTGGATGAGTGGAAATCTGTGCATACAGCCTACCTGGACTTAGCCAAGGCATTTGACACTGTCCCCCACTCAGGCATCATTAAAAAACTCACCCAAATAAGCATCAACCCTTACATTGTTAGATGGGTCTCTAACTGGCTTACTGATAGAACTCATATAGTCAAAATAGGGGAATCCATCTCCAACAGCAGACCTGTAACCAGTGGTATTTCACAGGGATCAGACCTGGGACTTCTACTGTTTGGATTCTATTTCTCTGAAATACAAGCAAAAACTAAAGGTCTGTGGCTGACAAAGTTTATGACTGCAAACTGGGAGCGGTCAAAGAATCTCCAAATTATGTCAACATCCTTCAAGAGAGTCTTACACAAACAAATTTGGTGCCAAAGTCATGGCCTTAAACTCAATGCAAAAAATGTATTATCATTCCTTTTGGTAAAAATGATATTCCTGCTAACTACCATATCAATAGCAACACCTTAAGTAAGCACTCAGTGGTGCGAGACCTGGGTACACAGGTTGACAGCAACCTTACCTTTGACCACTGCGTCTCCACAGTGGTAAAAAGGACATTTTATATTGCTCATCTCATAAGTAAAGGATTGCCTCCAGAAAAAAAGAAGTTATAGCCTCCCTGTACTCTTCCATCATCAGGCCAATAACTGAGTACAACGCCCCTTTTGTTATGTACCTATCTAAGCACCTGCAGCAACTGGAGAAACCACAAAGGTTCCTCACAAGGAAAATTCAAGGTCTTCAGCATCTGTCCTGTGGGGATTGTCTGAAATCACTGTCACTTTATTCTGTTTCATACAGACTACTCAAGAGTTGATTTCTGCCTTGCATACAAGGCAATCTCTGACCCTGCATTACTGGAAATGCTGCACACCCGTAAGTCAAATAGTACATGGGTTACTCACACTAAAGACCTTAACCTGGTATGTGACATTAATAAAACCTGCTGGATGGACAGATTTGTTTCTCAGAGGTTACTACACTTTTGGAACAAACTCCCACTTCATGTCAAACAGAGCACCTCATTGCCCCTCTCCAAATCCATTCTGGATGATTGGATGAGTGACAGTAAATTCACTCCAGGGATTCCACCTGTGTCCATCTTGGACAGGGGCAATAGGTGCTGATCATGGAAATAAGGGTAAGAACATGGCTAGGCTTGTAAGGGCCATAGGGCGATTAGCCTAGCAACTTCCTATGATCCTATGATAATTTCTACCTCTGAGTGGAAGCCCATTCTAAAAAAAATTCTCATGGTCATGTTGGTTCTATCCAGACTATTGACTTTTGTTTGTTGTTGGCCTTGTCTGTACTACAGCTGATAAAGACTCTTCTAAAGCATGCATGTACCTACTGAAGTCAGCAATGGTGGAGCTGGTAAGGCTGCCATGAGGGGGTAGCAGTTAGTGCACATTCCTTGGCAGTGGTATGATGAGGCACCACCATCCTCAATCTTCTCACTGGCCTCAGATATGGGTCAGATCGAGCCCAGGGAGACTAAAGTAGGTTTGGCAGACATGGTGAATGAGGAGATGAGCTGGCAGCAGCTGACAGTTAGCTTGCAGGGAGGAAAAATGTGAAAGACACATATACTCATCTCCTAAAGCAGTCCAAAGTCCTGAAATCCTCATCAAAGGGATGAACCATGGTACCCTGTGGAGTAGAGGTTCTCTTAACAGCTGCTGCCATGATAACAGAATCAAAGACTGGATTCTGGATACAACTCTTCCATTCCTTAGGATGGCAGAGAATCCTATCTGGTGTCTTAGGGATGAAGCACACCTGGTTCCTTCCAGGCCCCTTGACAAGAGCAATCATGCAGTCTGCAGGGGGAACATCCAGGAAGTCGAAGAAGGAAATTCCTGCTAGAAGATCTTTTCTGAGGATGGGGGATGGTGTCAGCCACCCATTTTTGCATCTTGTCTAGGATTTCCCCAAATCTTGGGCAATCTGAAGGGATTTTGAGGAATCACGAGCATCTCCATTATCCATGTATAGTGTTAAGGGCACCAAGATGGTGTCAACGTGCTTCTGCTTTTCCTCAGTGAAGATTGCAGCAAGGATGAAAAAGAAGAAAAGTAGAAAAAGACTTTCAAATTCAGTCTAACTGGCAGCTATCCAATCCTTTGTCCCAATGGTGGTAAGATTGAAGGGATACAGCAGCACATAACAGAGGGTCTCGGGTCAAAAATTGGAGCCATAGCAAGCTCCAGGGGAAGGTCCATGAACAGGGTACTTTAATATCAGTGAATAAGTTGAGGTTATGGATCTTCTTGACTTCCCAGAGATAAATGGTGAGGGACAATGGTTGGGAATAATCCACACCAGTGCTGACAGTCTTGCAGCAGTTGGCACTGACTTGACTATTGCTGATTGATGTTGAAAGGTCATCCACAGCTGAGGTCAGTACCAAACTTTCATAACCAAAGGCCTGAATACCAAAAAAGATGATATTTGGAACAGCACCAAAATAGAAAACTTGACCCTTAAACTCCAAGACATAGGGCAGAAAGAAAGCCCATCACTGAAGGAATCTGTCCCAATACAGTCTGCATTGACAAAATTATCAGGAGAAGTCAAATAAAATGACTGTGGCCTTGACAGCTCAATCATAGCCAACATAGATGTACCAGCTTGTGTAGACACTGGTGTTTTCAGGATGCTCATCAGTGTAACTGGGACTGGCGCCATAAAAGAAACTGATGGGAGACATCAGAATAGGAAAATAAAGGTAAAGAATCTCTATCCACCCTCTAATCAGAAGGACAAGTGACTAGTCTCATCTCTAGCTGAGACTGCAAAAGGGCCTTCATCATCTTCCATACTCAATATCCAGAGGAACCAAATGACCACAGTGGGATGAAATAGACCTGTTAGATCTAAATGACCTGGCAGATAGAGATCTAGAGGAAGCCAGCCTGCCTAGTTCAACTTCTGATAGAAGGGAAAAGCTAGCCTGCCCAGTAAGTCTCAGTTGTTCCCCTTCAACCATACAAATTGCCATTTTAGAAATCCCAAAATCACTGGCAGAAGGTTCACTGCCATCTTGTGGTCTCATTTTCTTGAGAGGCACTGGAATGGCTTCCCTGGAGGACCGTGATTCATCCATCATCACTCATCATATGACACTGCCCTTGACTCCGAGCATTGAAAACACTGGAACTGACTACATAGCTCTCTGAATGGAAGACAGATTACTGGTTTGAGTAGTATCTCAGGACAACAGCACTTTCCCAAACTAGTTTATTCTTCCTATCCTGGTATGTTTATCAATGCTTTACAGACTTTTATGTCAGATCGCAACTGCTCAGCATCCAGCTAAGTAACACAAAGCAAATACCTGCCCCGAGGCAGAGTTTTACGTTTATGTTTATGTTTTGAACCCTATTGATGTTTTCATAGCCAACATAACAATAAGACACATACATATGCTCCATGGTAAAATGAAGAACAACTGACAGTCATAAACTAACTGTTAAAAAGCTTTAGTCAATGACTTTGTCAAATACTGAAAACAGCACTCTACAAAGCTTTCACTTTCAAACTACCAAAAAGGAAAGTAAAAATACAGAAAATACAACACTAAATATAGAAAGATCACAAATTACCTAAGAAGTGGAGTGGCAAGGGTATAATGCATGGCAGTATGCCAAGATGGACGACCAACTCTAAAACTCTAAAATGAAAGTGAAAATGGATTGACCTGGCCTGAAACTGGGCCAGCAGAATCATAATCTATGATACATTTGGCCAAAAGGTGAGACATGGTGTTCCAGCTGAAGTATTACTTCATAATGGGTCACAATTTGTTAGCCAGCAATTTCATAGCTTTGTTAAACAATGGGAATTTAAACATATTACTTCAATTTTAAGATATGGTCAGATTAGTGGGCAGGTAGAGCATGTGGTCCAGACGGTTAAGACTCCCACAAGAAAGTGTGACAGTTTTGGGAATTCAAATTGCTGTCTTTCTCTATTAGAGTATAAAAATTCATCTCTTTACACAGTGATACTTTCTCAAATATAGCAACTTATGTGTAAACAACTAAAAGCCAAACTGCTAATACCTTATTCAACATTAGTTCCAGAAAATCAGAGACTGTCATAGATCTATTAAAAAAGAGGCAGTGTAGGCAGAGGTTTTAATATAACAGATCAACCAAAAGTTTTCAAAAACTGCAAAAGAAAGGAAAAAAATTAGAAAAACTGCAAAAGAAAGGGGGAAAGAGTAAGATGTGTATGGATGCGCATAAACATCAGCTACCTTCTACAGTGCTGTGGAAAGTGGATGACTGAGATCATACTACGTAAAGAATTTGGACACTCAGATCTATAGAAGGATTATGAAGCAATTGTTTAAGTTATAGAACTGATATTAGGAAACAGTTAAAATTATCTTCTTCATAAGTGCTGCTTCAAAGTGTTCTGTCTAACTTAGCACTGCCACCTTCTTAGAGCGAGAATGACTCTTCAGATGCTGTAGAAACTAGGCATAAGAACTCAGAAGTACAAGAAGTCAGGAAGTCACTCCAAATGATCCTGTCTCAAGAGTGTATCCACAATAAGCTGTAGATTCAGATGAGTCTGTGATGAAAGACAAACCTACCTTAATTCATTCACACCTTCCACTCTTAATGAGCAGTCAAGCTGTACAGCAGTTATCTGGCACTCCGAACTGAAGAAACTGTAAATGTGAGAAAAGTATTTTAAACTGAACAAATAAAACAACTTTTTGCCTTAGATGATCAGTTAAAATAATTTTCCCACATGTAAACTGCTTAATTGCAACACTGAATACCACAAATTCAGCAACACAATTGAGCACTGAAATAATGGGTTCCTGTCAGAAGAATGAAGATGCATTATGTTGAATGTGTCTTTGTTGAACTGTAAATGTCGAAAACGCAAAATGACAAAGCGGCTTTTAAGCAAATTCTTTCCCTGGGAAAAAAGTCACTTTGCCGTTTTTGGCACTGTAGTGCGATCTCGAAGTTGGTATATTTAAGTAGGTGGGGCATGGGGGATGTGGGGGACGAAGCCCCCCACTTAAAATAATGTTTAGTGTGTTTTTTTTTTTTTTTTTTTTGGGAACAGCAAATTTTTTCCCTGGGAAAAAATTTGCTGTTCTGGCTGTTCGCTCTTTTTTCTTTTCGTTCTTTTGTGGTCGCTATAACAGCGTTTGATCTTATGATCGTTTACTGTTATAACAATCGACCCGAAATAATAGCACTGTGTGTGGTCTGCCTTTCAAGCACTCTAGGTTTCAAGGCAGCGATGGCGAACCTATGACATGCATGTCAAAGGTGACATACCACAAAGTTTTGGGTGACACACCAGCATTCACTAACACCTGAGTTACCCAAGAAACTGAATGAACAAAAATACAAGAAATGTGTGACCCTCCATTTATCTATAACAACTCAGAAACAAAAAAAAGTCATTAAATGATGTTAATCAAATTTAATGCAGTGTGTTCCATATTTTTTTCAGTTCAATTCAAAATTACTATTAAAAGTAGGGTAATTTTTTGATGCACTATTTTAAGTCCAATTATCAGTGAGCATATTGTTTTCTTTATTGTAAGTTACTCATTTTTCTTTTACTTTTATAATGCATAGCATCACACATGATTGGACTGTATTTTTTTAAATAAATGAATATGTAAATAAATTTCTCTTTTGTTTGCGGGGGGGGAGGGGGGGCCCGCCAGCAGAGTCAAGATAGGCATTTTCCAAATTTTTGACACGCTGAGCCCAAAAGGTTCACCATCACTGCTTCAAGGGAACAAGACAGTTCACGCAACTAGTATTACAAACATGAAGCAGTAAACAGTGCAATCAGCATTCTAGCTCTGAATGAGACAATATCCAAGGTTTGGAAGATGACACGCTCAGAAAAAGGGTGCAACAAGGCATGTCTATAGCAAGTGGAGTTTAGCTTTATAGGCCTGAATGCACAAATGAAGACTTACAAATTAGATATAAAAAGTCATAGGCATTCAGAAGCTATGTAACTGAAACACTGGTATGTCCTTAAGGGGTCATTTGTGTATATGGGCCTCCGCTATACAGGATTTTTTACATATCTACTGATATATAAAAATATTTACATGCTGTGTTTGAGTCTAACAATATTTAAAATGTATGGCAAGTACTATCATCAATGAAAACTATAATTTATAAAAAGATAAATGGTATTACTCATGTCAGCTACTCATTTCCTATTATATATATTGCATTGCTGTACCTTTTATAAAAAGATAAATGGTATTACTCATGTCAGCTACTCATTTCCTATCATATATATTGCATTGGTGTACCTTTTATAAAAAGATAAATGGTATTACTCATGTCAGCTACTCATTTCCTATCATATATATTGCATTGCTGTACCTTTTATAAAAAGATAAATGGTATTACTCATGTCAGCTACTCATTTCCTATCATATATATTGCATTGGTGTACCTTTTGTAAAAAGATAAATGGTATTACTCATGTCAGCTACTCATTTCCTATTATATATATTGCATTGGTGTACCTTTTATAAAAAGATAAATGGTATTACTCATGTCAGCTACTCATTTCCTATCATATATATTGCATTGGTGTACCTTTTATAAAAAGATAAATGGTATTACTCATGTCAGCTACTCATTTCCTATCATATATATTGCATTGGTGTACCTTTTATAAAAGATAAATGGTATTACTCATGTCAGCTACTCATTTCCTATCATATATATTGCATTGGTGTACCTTTTATAAAAAGATAAATGGTATTACTCATGTCAGCTACTCATTTCCTATCATATATATTGCATTGGTGTACCTTTTATAAAAAGATAAATGGTATTACTCATGTCAGCTACTCATTTCCTATTATATATATTGCATTGGTGTACCTTTTATAAAAAGATAAATGGTATTACTCATGTCAGCTACTCATTTCCTATCATATATATTGCATTGGTGTACCTTTTATAAAAAGATAAATGGTATTACTCATGTCAGCTACTCATTTCCTATCATATATATTGCATTGGTGTACCTTTTATAAAAAGATAAATGGTATTACTCATGTCAGCTACTCATTTCCTATTATATATATTGCATTGGTGTACCTTTTATAAAAAGATAAATGGTATTACTCATGTCAGCTACTCATTTCCTATTATATATATTGCATTGGTGTACCTTTTATAAAAGATAAATGGTATTACTCATGTCAGCTACTCATTTCCTATCATATATATTGCATTGGTGTACCTTTTATAAAAGATAAATGGTATTACTCATGTCAGCTACTCATTTCCTATCATATATATTGCATTGGTGTACCTTTTATAAAAGATAAATGGTATTACTCATGTCAGCTACTCATTTCCTATCATATATATTGCATTGGTGTACCTTTTATAAAAAGATAAATGGTATTACTCATGTCAGCTACTCATTTCCTATCATATATATTGCATTGGTGTACCTTTTATAAAAAGATAAATGGTATTACTCATGTCAGCTACTCATTTCCTATCATATATATTGCATTGGTGTACCTTTTATAAAAGATAAATGGTATTACTCATGTCAGCTACTCATTTCCTATCATATATATTGCATTGGTGTACCTTTTATAAAAAGATAAATGGTATTACTCATGTCAGCTACTCATTTCCTATCATATATATTGCATTGGTGTACCTTTTATAAAAAGATAAATGGTATTACTCATGTCAGCTACTCATTTCCTATCATATATATTGCATTGGTGTACCTTTTATAAAAAGATAAATGGTATTACTCATGTCAGCTACTCATTTCCTATCATATATATTGCATTGGTGTACCTTTTATAAAAGATAAATGGTATTACTCATGTCAGCTACTCATTTCCTATCATATATATTGCATTGGTGTACCTTTTATAAAAAGATAAATGGTATTACTCATGTCAGCTACTCATTTCCTATCATATATATTGCATTGGTGTACCTTTTATAAAAAGATAAATGGTATTACTCATGTCAGCTACTCATTTCCTATCATATATATTGCATTGGTGTACCTTTTATAAAAAGATAAATGGTATTACTCATGTCAGCTACTCATTTCCTATCATATATATTGCATTGGTGTACCTTTTATAAAAAGATAAATGGTATTACTCATGTCAGCTACTCATTTCCTATCATATATATTGCATTGGTGTACCTTTTATAAAAAGATAAATGGTATTACTCATGTCAGCTACTCATTTCCTATCATATATATTGCATTGGTGTACCTTTTATAAAAAGATAAATGGTATTACTCATGTCAGCTACTCATTTCCTATCATATATATTGCATTGGTGTACCTTTTATAAAAAGATAAATGGTATTACTCATGTCAGCTACTCATTTCCTATCATATATATTGCATTGGTGTACCTTTTATAAAAAGATAAATGGTATTACTCATGTCAGCTACTCATTTCCTATCATATATATTGCATTGGTGTACCTTTTATAAAAAGATAAATGGTATTACTCATGTCAGCTACTCATTTCCTATCATATATATTGCATTGGTGTACCTTTTATAAAAGATAAATGGTATTACTCATGTCAGCTACTCATTTCCTATCATATATATTGCATTGGTGTACCTTTTATAAAAAGATAAATGGTATTACTCATGTCAGCTACTCATTTCCTATCATATATATTGCATTGGTGTACCTTTTATAAAAGATAAATGGTATTACTCATGTCAGCTACTCATTTCCTATCATATATATTGCATTGGTGTACCTTTTATAAAAAGATAAATGGTATTACTCATGTCAGCTACTCATTTCCTATCATATATATTGCATTGGTGTACCTTTTATAAAAGATAAATGGTATTACTCATGTCAGCTACTCATTTCCTATCATATATATTGCATTGGTGTACCTTTTATAAAAAGATAAATGGTATTACTCATGTCAGCTACTCATTTCCTATCATATATATTGCATTGCTGTACCTTTTATAAAAAGATAAATGGTATTACTCATGTCAGCTACTCATTTCCTATCATATATATTGCATTGCTGTACCTTTTATAAAAAGATAAATGGTATTACTCATGTCAGCTACTCATTTCCTATCATATATATTGCATTGCTGTACCTTTTATAAAAGATAAATGGTATTACTCATGTCAGCTACTCATTTCCTATCATATATATTGCATTGCTGTACCTTTTATAAAAAGATAAATGGTATTACTCATGTCAGCTACTCATTTCCTATCATATATATTGCATTGGTGTACCTTTTATAAAAAGATAAATGGTATTACTCATGTCAGCTACTCATTTCCTATCATATATATTGCATTGGTGTACCTTTTATAAAAAGATAAATGGTATTACTCATGTCAGCTACTCATTTCCTATCATATATATTGCATTGGTGTACCTTTTATAAGAAGATAAATGGTATTACTCATGTCAGCTACTCATTTCCTATCATATATATTGCATTGGTGTACCTTTTATAAAAAGATAAATGGTATTACTCATGTCAGCTACTCATTTCCTATCATATATATTGCATTGGTGTACCTTTTATAAAAAGATAAATGGTATTACTCATGTCAGCTACTCATTTCCTATCATATATATTGCATTGGTGTACCTTTTATAAAAAGATAAATGGTATTACTCATGTCAGCTACTCATTTCCTATCATATATATTGCATTGGTGTACCTTTTATAAAAAGATAAATGGTATTACTCATGTCAGCTACTCATTTCCTATTATATATATTGCATTGGTGTACCTTTTATAAAAAGATAAATGGTATTACTCATGTCAGCTACTCATTTCCTATTATATATATTGCATTGGTGTACCTTTTATAAAAAGATAAATGGTATTACTCATGTCAGCTACTCATTTCCTATCATATATATTGCATTGGTGTACCTTTTATAAAAAGATAAATGGTATTACTCATGTCAGCTACTCATTTCCTATCATATATATTGCATTGGTGTACCTTTTATAAAAAGATAAATGGTATTACTCATGTCAGCTACTCATTTCCTATCATATATATTGCATTGGTGTACCTTTTATAAAAGATAAATGGTATTACTCATGTCAGCTACTCATTTCCTATCATATATATTGCATTGGTGTACCTTTTATAAAAAGATAAATGGTATTACTCATGTCAGCTACTCATTTCCTATCATATATATTGCATTGGTGTACCTTTTATAAAAGATAAATGGTATTACTCATGTCAGCTACTCATTTCCTATCATATATATTGCATTGGTGTACCTTTTATAAAAAGATAAATGGTATTACTCATGTCAGCTACTCATTTCCTATCATATATATTGCATTGGTGTACCTTTTATAAAAAGATAAATGGTATTACTCATGTCAGCTACTCATTTCCTATCATATATATTGCATTGGTGTACCTTTTATAAAAAGATAAATGGTATTACTCATGTCAGCTACTCATTTCCTATCATATATATTGCATTGGTGTACCTTTTATAAAAGATAAATGGTATTACTCATGTCAGCTACTCATTTCCTATCATATATATTGCATTGGTGTACCTTTTATAAAAAGATAAATGGTATTACTCATGTCAGCTACTCATTTCCTATCATATATATTGCATTGGTGTACCTTTTATAAAAAGATAAATGGTATTACTCATGTCAGCTACTCATTTCCTATCATATATATTGCATTGGTGTACCTTTTATAAAAAGATAAATGGTATTACTCATGTCAGCTACTCATTTCCTATCATATATATTGCATTGGTGTACCTTTTATAAAAAGATAAATGGTATTACTCATGTCAGCTACTCATTTCCTATCATATATATTGCATTGGTGTACCTTTTATAAAAAGATAAATGGTATTACTCATGTCAGCTACTCATTTCCTATCTATCATATATATTGCATTGGTGTACCTTTTATAAAAGATAAATGGTATTACTCATGTCAGCTACTCATTTCCTATCATATATATTGCATTGGTGTACCTTTTATAAAAAGATAAATGGTATTACTCATGTCAGCTACTCATTTCCTATCATATATATTGCATTGGTGTACCTTTTATAAAAAGATAAATGGTATTACTCATGTCACCTACTCATTTCCTATCATATATATTGCATTGGTGTACCTTTTATAAAAAGATAAATGGTATTACTCATGTCAGCTATTCATTTCCTATCATATATATTGCATTGGTGTACCTTTTATAAAAAGATAAATGGTATTACTCATGTCAGCTATTCATTTCCTATCATATATATTGCATTGGTGTACCTTTTATAAAAAGATAAATGGTATTACTCATGTCAGCTACTCATTTCCTATTATATATATTGCATTGGTGTACCTTTTATAAAAAGATAAATGGTATTACTCATGTCAGCTACTCATTTCCTATCATATATATTGCATTGGTGTACCTTTTATAAAAAGATAAATGGTATTACTCATGTCAGCTACTCATTTCCTATTATATATATTGCATTGGTGTACCTTTTATAAAAAGATAAATGGTATTACTCATGTCAGCTACACATTTCCTATCATATATATTGCATTGGTGTACCTTTTATAAAAAGATAAATGGTATTACTGTCAGCTACTCATTTCCTATCATATATATTGCATTGGTGTACCTTTTATAAAAAGATAAATGGTATTACTCATGTCAGCTACTCATTTCCTATCATATATATTGCATTGGTGTACCTTTTATAAAAAGATAAATGGTATTACTCATGTCAGCTACTCATTTCCTATTATATATATTGCATTGGTGTACCTTTTATAAAAAAGATAAATGGTATTACTCATGTCAGCTACTCATTTCCTATTATATATATTGCATTGGTGTACCTTTTATAAAAAGATAAATGGTATTACTCATGTCAGCTACTCATTTCCTATTATATATATTGCATTGGTGTACCTTTTATAAAAAGATAAATGGTATTACTCATGTCAGCTACTCATTTCCTATCATATATATTGCATTGGTGTACCTTTTGCACTCCAGCAGATGTCAAGTTAAGAAACAGGCAGCTGTCTGTGAGTCTTCACAAGGCATCTATACAAACAAGTTCCTTTTCCTGTGTATAATAACCTCTCTCCTGGCATTCACATTATAATCTCAGTAATTTTAAAACATTGCACAGCCATTTCTGGATTGTCATCTCTTGTCTGTCTATTATATCAGTACTTTAGAGATCTCTGTAACTTCTTAGCCCCAAATGTATTGCTTTCATTTTTCCACATAGAAACTCAGCTACCACACTTTCAACTATTTCATGAGCTCTATCATGCCCCTGGTCATTCTTTTTATTCTCTGCACTGTCCATATTAATGCAGATGGTTATGTTATCTGCAGAAGAGCAACCCTTTCTACCCATTTACTTAGTAGATATCAGTTACAGAAAAACGAGAGAGAGAGAGAGAGAGAGAGAGAGAGAGAGAGTAAGTGAGTGAGTGGTCCGAGGGCTCACCAAGGTATGATGTTCAGTTTTAAATATAAATTCTGCTAACCACCATCATCTGATTTGTATTATAAAAAGTTTCCCTTCTATTTTATGATTTCTGAACTTGTTTATCGGGCTTATGTATATAAAATAAAGTTGAATACCTTACTATCAAGTAATGTTTGTTGTCCCTTCTTTGTTTCCTTGTTTACTGGATCACAAAAGTCTATCAGTTCTGGCAAGACTTTCCCCTCCAGATAAATGTGCCTCGGCTATTAAGGTAAGACAAACATGTTAAAAGTATTGGCAGCACACTGCATTAAGATGGCTGATTAATCTGATAGCGTGGGTTTAACTCTGACTAGCTCTGTGCATGGTATGTCATTTTTTAAACAAATCTCTTACCCAAGAACTGACTTGGACTGTCCCTGAAAACAACATGTTGTATGTGTTTTCCCCACTAAAAAAGGCTTAATAAAATAAATATGACAGCAGTTGTGTGACGTTTGAAAATTTCCCACAGTACACATTAAATTGTCTTTGGAATATTTTCTTTTTGCATTGTCTTGCAATCATGTACAAGTGCAACACATTGCATTAGTCAGTGGTGCTCCCACTGGGTCAGCCACATCAAAGCAAACACAAATACAAATCGACAAATATCAAAGCAAACCAGTATGCAAATGGATAAGTATTCAAAAGGAAGTGCTACTTATTAAGACAATTTTGATATTATTCTAATAATGAAGAACGAAGGCGCATTTCTTCCAGAGTGAACCTGAAGCCAAAGTTGTCACCATTTTAACTTCTGCACTGTGGTATGTTGCAGCTGCAGGAAATATTCCAGCATTTGTATTGCAGAAGCTGGGAGTATCCTGGCTAACAGATTTAAGGAGGACTACAAGCCAGTCAAGAGTACTGTCACTAAGAAACCTATTATACCCCATGGCTCACATTTTTATATTCAGAACTACAATACTAAGGGCTGTTTTTCCATGATAATTTTGAAATTATGTATGTTGCTTCCTATGATAATAAACCGCAAAACAAAATTTCACAGCTACAGCTGAAAAAAATAATTTTCCAGTCCCATGTCAGGGTTTTTTCTGACCTAATCTGTCCTACAGTGTATCACATAGCTTTCTGTTCAGCAATGCAATGGTGCTGTATTGTGCACAGCACACAGCAGAGCTGAATTTCTTCCTCTCTAGGATGGTGACCTAATTCATTCAGTACATTTTTTTGAGTTCTGCTTTATCTGATTCATTTTTCCACCTTTTTCAACTTCCTTCTTTTTTGGAAAGTCACAGCATTTTAAAACGATTGTGGGAAAGTAAGATATATTTGCTGAAACTTATTTCAGCAAAATCCTTCCCAACCCATATGCATTCAGGTTTACTGAGCAAAACAGCACACACCAGTGCTGCAGAAATGGGAGCAGTAGTCATAATGCGAATCTTGCACAACTTTCTATTCAGCAATACAATTTAGTGGCATAGTTATTTGGGGTCTATATTAGAACATGGAAGGTTTAATAGTTCGAATCACTAAAGGTCGACCTTTAATGATCGAACTATTAAAACACTGAATGTTCCTAAAAAATAATTAAAAAAAAAAAGAAAAACGAAAAACTAAAGGGTGCAGGCAGGGGGGCAAGCCCCCCCTGCACACCCCATGTGGGGGGCTGCACTCCCCACACCCCCCGCTGCTTAAATATACCAACTCCGAGACTGCACTACATTGAAGTAAATGGAAATCTCCCCTTACGGAGATTTCCATTTACACGTTTGATATTCTGAACATTCGCTATTGTGTCGACAATATCAGATTCGATATTGTCGGCTTTCGACAATATAATATAGACCAGTCATTTTGCCTTTCAGACAACAGTGACTGGTATGAATCCTCTGGGGCGGGATGATCATAGACATGTTTAGAGGCAAGAAAACAGAAGTGTTAACAGTCATGTGGCTGAATGACTGGTAGTGATTTCATGTAGTAATATGTGGATATTACAGTGAACAGAATATCTTAGAATATGGAGCATGTATTACTGCTGTCATATGGAGGCTAAGCACGCACTAATTCTATTGATTTCTAGTTGGCTCTTTGGAAAGTACTATTTTCTGAGAGCTGGTATTATGCAGCAATAGACAAATTCAGACAACAGAAATACTACCCTTTGTCTTACATGATTACAGATACTTGTTTGCCACTGGAATAAAGCATCTAAAATATGTATTAATTCTATGGCTACAGCATGTTTGTTCAAAAAGCAACATGCAGCAGTATTATTTTCATTGATAACAGCGATTATGTGATTATTGATAAGTGAGAAGGGGACCAACAAAATAGTTCTAAATTTGTGAGAGAAACTTTTGCCTGAGCATAGTGTTTGGAATCCTCCACTAGACTGGTGATATGCTGATTTTGAGAATTTGTCTTGTCCTTGTGTCCACTTTTAATGGTTTTCAGATAATCATTACAAAAACAAGCTGCTGAAGCAGCAAACTAAGGAATAGATGCAGTCTGTTGGCATTACACTTATGCTTAGGCACTAAACTCCTCTTGCTATCCCCCACCCACACACACACAGACATATGCTTGAAGCATGAAGCATGGATGATTCAGCATTAAACGTGTAACTACTTGCAAGCAGCTCATAAAGTCCTTAAGCATAACCATCTCAGTGGACTTCCAGATTTGGGAGGAGAGATTCTGCAAAGAGTACAAGAGTACATCCTGAGCTGCAAAAGTCTTGGCAGAAATAGTCATTTCAGCAAATTTCAACTTAGGCAAATATGAAAAATCATTACCAACTTCTTGACTTTCTTTTAAAATATCCAGAGGAAGTACCCCTGAAGGAGAAAGGGAGAGCCTACATATTGGTTTAGCAGCAGTGTAGCATGGAATGTTCCCCTCTCCTGCTGATTCTTAATTCTTTCTCTCTGCTAAAATAGATGGTTTGAATGCTGCACAGGTTCGATGCACTTTGGAGAAGTGCTCATCACCTTACTTAGTTTGTTTATCCTGATGAGGGCTTTTGGCCCCGCACTTATATTTCTTGGAGGACTGAGAGTCTTCCTTTATCTCAACCCTGAGGAAAATACATGAAGTAGCCTAAACACAGAAACAGTAAATTAAAAGACTACACAAAATGGTACCTAAAAAAAGAACAGGAAGGGAAACTGCAGTTATGACCATTGACCAATGAATAATCTACAAGTAAAGTAAGAAAAGAACGAGTTGATCTTAATGATGATCATAAATAAGCTTCTTACAACCAAAATACAAGGATCAAGGCTTTCACTGCTAAAATAGCAAAAATATCACTGTCGGTTGGATGTGACTCTAATGCATGGCTAAAGAGATCCAAAGTGGGATCCTTAGACAGTAACCATTATGGGAAAGGGGAAGGGGCTGAGGTAGCCTAGGAAAGGTTTAGATGCTGGGCTGACTAAGTCTGATTAGTCTTGGCTCTACTGGTGATGGAGACGAAACTCCACAAAACAGATCAGGTCATTCACTGCCCAACCCCCCCTCCCCCCCCACACACACACACTCACACTGACTTACACATTTGCTGGCAAAAGGTATGATTGGAGATTAAATGATTATGCTGAGACACTTATCTACCTGTAATCAGCCAGCTCAATGCAGATGCCAAACATGACCCTCTCAGTAGACTCATAATTTCCACTGATACCATAGTTGTGTTTTTTTAAGTTACTAAGGTGCATATGACTCACATTTTAGTGAAGATGAAAGCAGCTTCAGTTCAGAAAGGGAGATCACATCCAGTGTACGCTGCTCCTTGGTGGCTTAGTAAAAAACGAGTATAACTAGAGATTTGTCAAGATTTACACAACTGGGGACTTCTAGTTTTGTGCTGCAGCAGTAATAGCAACTCTGTGTAGCTCCTAGAGGTACAGCATAAAACGTGTTGAGGCATTTTATCTAGAATTATAGTAAGCGACTTTGTAAAGAACTGGAGTCCTAAGAAGCAACAATATGCCTAAGTAAAAAATTAACACCAACAAATAAAAAATGGTCCAGAAAAAAGGAAATTTCCACATGAGGACAGGTGAAAAGGAAATGACATTGGTTCATAGGTTCATAGGTAGGTACTAGGCTATTGGCCCTAGGGCCTATATAAGCCTAGCCAAAAAATGTACCCTGGCTTTCGAAACCCAAGAAAATTATTTTCCTGTACCCCTGTCGAGCAGAGCCACAGAAGTGATCCCTGGGATGAATTTACCATTTCCCATCCAATCATCAAGATTTTTCTTGAAGAGTGCTAATGAGGAGCTCTGTTTGACACAGATAGGTAGTCTGTTCCAGAGCATGGGAAGTCTCTGGGACAGGAATCTATCCCTCCAGCATGTTCTGTTTATTGTGGTGACAAGGTTTATGTCCCTAGAGCGTGTAGCTCGGAGGGATTGGGATTTCATTAAGTGGAGCATGTCCAACATCTCTGGGTTTGACATAGCTTTGTATGTTAGGTAGAGATGGCCCTGAGTAGGCGATATGTGATTGAGTAAAGCTGTAGTTTTTTGAGACGGTCTGCGTAGGGCATCTGTTTGAGGCCAGTAATCCTCTTTGTGAGGTATTTCTGTGGTCTTTCCAGTTGTTGTAGATGTCTTGTGAGGTACATACCAAAAGGGGCATTGTACTCTATAATGGGTCTAATGAGTAGAGGGGAACAATGACCTCTTTTTTTCTGGATGAGAATCCTTTTGTGATGAGATGAGCCACGTAGAAGGATTTCCTGACCACTGTGGTGATGTAATTATCAAAGGAGAGACTACTGTCCACCTGTGTCCCAAGGTTTCTTATCACATTTTCGGCATTAAGTAGACTACCAGCTATGTGGTAGTTCATGGGTACAGAGTTTTTACCAAAGGGGATGACAATACACGTTTTGGCATTAAGCTTCAGGCCACGGCTTTGACACCAGGTATCTGTCTCAGTGAGGCCCTTTTGTAGTTTGTCCACATCGTTAGGAATTTCGATTATGGCTCCTAGTTTGCAGTCATCTGCAAACTTTGTTAGCCAAAGACCTTCTGTGTTAGCCTGCACTTCACAGAAGTAGATACCAAACAGGAGAGGACCCAGGACTGAACCCTGTGGTACTCCACTTGTCACTGGTCTGAAGTCGGATTTGGAATCCGTTACTTTCACAGTGTGGGTTCTGTCCGTGAGCCAGTTGGCAACCCATCTTGTGATATAGGGATTTATACCTAGTTTAGTGAGCTTATCTATAATTCCAGAGTGGGGGATGGTGTTGAAAGCCTTGGCGAGATCTAGATAAGCTGTGTGAACCATTTTACTCTCATCTATAGCTTTGGTGACTGCTTCAAAGAAGTCAATCAGGTTTAGGAGACATTATCTGCCTTTTACAAATCCAAACTGGGTAGTTTCCAGAGTTTGGAGATTACCAATGTCTTTGTTTATGAGTTCCATGATGATACGTTCCATGGCCTTGCAGACCAGGCTCGTCAGGCTAAAGGGGCCTGACGAGCTGGAGACTGTAAGTTGTCAGAAGAAATATAACAGACTGAAGAGGCATGTCTTACATTAATTTTTACAGAACTAAAAAGATGAGCAATAGAATGGAGGACTAAATAAAAAGCATAAGGAGGAGCATGATGTGATGATAGGAGGTACTGCCAGCCATGCCAGGATATGTAGGGCAGTGGATGTATAACTTATGCCAGCACATCTAGCTGGAATTTTGTAAATAATTATATGTAATTTGTATAGCTGCTTTTGTTTAAAAAATATATTTGTAAAATTGCTTGCGTTAAAATGTATCAACAGTGTGCCCTGCTGGAAGGAAAAGAAATGTACATGTATTATTGTAACTGAATTAAACATATACATTATAACATCATATACTGGAAGTGAAGAGGTTAATCTTAATCCACTTGACTTTGCAAACTATTCTTGAAATTAAATTACTTTATGGGTTAAGCCATAAAGACGTTATCCCACAGTTTTGAATGGAGCCAGAAACACAATGTCTGTGCTAGAGAATAGTTGGTAGCTCCTGCAGGAACAGTGACATGGTTTTATGACTTCCAGCAGCTGCACCACATCCAAGCAAAGCTCTATCTGTGCATATTGTAGCACATAGGTGCTAAATCCTGGTAGCTCTAGTGATGGGGATAGTGCAGGAAACAGAGTTAGATGACCAGATGTAAATGATGTCATTCTGTACAGAAATAATGTTTTAATATTAGGGGAGACTGAAGTCTCAGCAGCACTTTGTATTCTGTCTTTGATCTGACAACAAGGACAACTCACCCACATTATCTTGCCTTGCTCTATTCAGTAAGTATGAACAGTAATTTTAGTCAATCAGGAAAAGATAGTGAGATTAGCTAAATACTGTTTTTTCTAAAACGGTGTGAAACTTTCTACCTGTGTTATTTTTATATTTCCTGTGACTGAAACTCTGGTTTCTGTGAATAGATAGTATTTTCTTGTTCTTTTATTATTTATTATTAAATATATTTAACATTTTAATTGTAACTGGTCCTTTTTTAGAAAATATTTAAGCTTTGAGAGTATTTGTATATATTTATTTGGTGATAACTCTGGCCGCTCCAGAAAGCCTTGCTGTTTGGTCAGCATTACCATTTGTATTAATATTAATTTCACTCAGTATAAATGGGTACCCTTTTAAGAGCCTTAAAGTAGCTGGCAGGGGTTCTGGTTGCAGTGGTAACTACCTTATAGTCTGAACAGAAGGGGGGGCACAGCAGGTGACTCTTTGCCAGCCTATCCCAGGTGTGTGTGTGTGTGTGTGTGTGTGTGTGTGTGTGTGTGTGTGTGTGTGTGTGTGTGTGTACAATCCACAGCCGGAAAATTAACAGGAACCAGGATATGGTTGATTGAGTAACTTTTATTAGAACATCCAAAATTAAGATAAAAATAAATCAAGCGCTTTCGCCCAGGCTCTCCCAGGCTTTGTCAAGATCTTGCATATGCATTTAGCCTTGCGATTAGTTTCATTCACCAGTGTTATGTTCTGTACACTGACATTCATTCACATAGGGAATAATTAGTTTGTCAGATACTACATACCGTATTTACTTCACGCTTCTTTTTGGAAGCGGAGTTAGTGATTTAGTTCTCGTATGTTCGGTATTGGCTTTAGTGCATACACTTTTTTTAAAAAACAGACATAACACATATATTTTTTAAGTATATATTTTTAAGTATATTTGATGTGGTAAGAACTTGTTCTATTGTCCAAATAGTTGTTCATGTTCTAGTTCGTTAACAAGAACAGTCTGATTAAGCATTTGGTATATGTTGGTATAACTTTAGAACCCCTTGTTGTGGTTTAAATTTTAATGTGGACAAAAGAAGGAATTTTGAGCAACGCCATTATGATGGGCGTATTGCTTAGATGGAACAAATTACATGTTGCACGCCAGTATGCGTAGTGACGTGACCTTGTGTAAAACATTACCAACGGCATGATTTTACTCTCATTCATATACATCTTTAGTAAGGAGCCTATTTTATTAAATATTTGGAAATGTGTGCTCCACCATCAGGGTTATGGCACAGTAAGTTTTAATAATGTTAGCGACTGCGATCACATGCTCTATGTTTTAATATTAGTTATGGCAGCTTTGAACATCTTGGTTGTCAACACGAATATTTCTGCTGAATATATGTTTTTTAATATAATACAACTAGCGATTTTATCATCAAGGGTTTCTCATTACACATAAATTGCTTTGTAGCTGTTCATTTGTTTACAGTTTATTTTAATTTTCATGTATGCAAGTTATAAACAGATGTACTTAGAAATGTTGATGGTAACTTTACCATTGATGCCTTCTATATGGTCTGTATATACTTTAACATTCGCTAAAGATGCAATTTCTGTATTTATGATTGTCTTGGTTTTAATGTCTAATGAAAACGCTTTATTAGTATGATGATTAGGAGTATGTTTCTTGCAGTTAGACTGATATTTACTACAAGTTATGAGTAAGTTATGTTTACATTTAGGAGGCTGTTCTTGTAACAGTTGTCATTATCCTTAAATTTGAACAGCAGATGATTTTGATTGAATGATTGTTTAATTAATTAGTGCACTCTTCCCGCCTTGTTGGGTTTAAAAATGGGAGAGTTTTAGCAAGTTTTTATGTCTGAGGAAGCGTAGGTGATCCTACGCGAAAGCGCTTACTCTTTTTCCATGGATTAAATATTTTCTTATATATTTTTGGATACGCTGTGAGTGTTTTTTTCCAACTGCTTGTTGACTTGCTGCATATTGGACTTTGGAGACGTTGTGAGTGTTTCACCTGAATCTTTTTGACCTGCTGAATATATAACGTGGTTAGACTACCATATACTGCTGCCATATATATATATATATATATATATATATATATATATATATATATATAAGATTTTGAGAATGTTTATTGTTTTATCTGCCAAGATGCTGGATGTGGATATTTATTCAACAGATGAACACATGGGAGAGATGGTGGACTTGTATTGAAAAAGGATTCCCTCTGAACAGCCAGGGGTATTGTAAAAATGTGAATAAATGGACTGAAGTGCAAGGGGAGTGTAATTATTACTGGAGTTCCAATAACTGCAATTGTTTTAGTATATTCAGCATGGAGTAAATGGGTAGACAACATGTTGGGAATGTATTTCAGAAACACAGTGAAAAAAATAAAATGTATTATATAAAATTTCCTCAGTGAAAAAGTCATGTAAAGTCTGAGGACATTGAGGAGGAAGCTGACTGAAGAACTTCCTCACAGAAAGAAAAACATTTCTTAGAGAATCATGATGATTGATGCTCTGAGGCAAAAAAATCAGTGCTCAGAAAAGAACTATGGCTCACACCTTGGGAAGGTATAAGTGTTTAATGTACACAGTTTTCTATTTGCTGTTTATTGTCAATACAAAAGTTAAGATTTTTTTTAGTATTATGAAGGCTTAATTTAAAGTTATATGTTTCAGCATGTGAAATGCATAATAGTTATTTATCTGGGAAAGGAGTGGAATAAATATAAAAAACAAGGTACAGAAAACAATAAGCAAATAAAAAAAAAGTCATGACAATGACTAGAAGCCAACTGAAAGAGAAAAAGTAGGACATGGTTAGGAGGGCACCCCTGGTGAAATAGATATGACAAAAAGGATAAAGGAAGAGTTTATCATAAATAAGTGGGAAACAAAAAATTATGTTTTCTCTAACCATATTGAGATGGATTCATTAGTCTGGTAAAGAGGGACAAAGAGATGACTTGTATTAAAAAACACAAAACCATATATCAGCTTCACAATTGTGCAAACATGAAAAAAAGGAGACATTTTCCAAAAGAAAGGCACCACTACTGTCTTAGGCTCAGAAACTGCACCACTGATATATTAATGTTTTGTTGTTAAAACTTTTAATAAAAACAATTGAGGGAAAAAAAAGAAACTGCACCACTGACTTCCATGATGGTTGCACACTGAGTAACAGCTTAATTTCAACTCTCTCAGAGTGAAAACAGAAGGAAAAGAGAGACAAGTTTGTCTTTTGGGGTACATTTTAGTAACTTGCTAGTAAGTCCACTGCCTGGATGCCAGCAAAAAAAAAAAATTAGAGAACTTGAAAGAAAGAAAGTCAATCACAAAAAGTGAGGAGAAAACACTGGCTGGGAAGAATCCTGCAGCTTTTCAGCAAAAAGTAGTTCAAGCTTCAAAGACATGACCAGTAATCTAGAGGAAAATTAAGTCAAATGCTCTCAGAGCTGAATAAAATAAACAAAACAATGACTGAGTATATCAACTCAAATAATAAAAGGCTTGAAAAATGGAAGATGCTTTAAACAGGTATTCAGATGAGCTGATAAAACTGCAAAAATCAGAAGATGAAATAAAGAAAAGGCTGGTTGAGTATGAGACTGCTCAAGAGGAGATGTTTCAAAAATAGTAGAATTAGAGGACAGAGCACATCGGTAAAATCTTAGATTTTTCTGTTGTACCTGAGAAGACGGAAGGAATAGACTGTATTAATTTTACAAAACCCCAAATAAGCAACTGGACTGATATTCCACAGCAGGAGTTGTTAATTGAAAGGGCACATTGTGTGTATGGTCCAAACTTGGCCATGAAAAAGCAGCCCAGACCTTTAATAGAAAAGATGCAGTCCTACCAGCAGAAATAGTTGATTCTGACAAAAGTGTAGCAGAAAGATAAAGTACTAAATGTGAGAGACAGAGAATGTTTGTGGAAAATGGTTACTCACTGTACACCTGGCAGAAGAGGAGTAAGTTTATTCTAGCAGTCAGAGAATGTCAAGATGTCGAGAAGCTGATATGAGATTCAAGTTGCTGTATCCAGATATTTTCAGAATATTTTTTTCCTGGAGGGTCAAAATATTTTTTTTGTTGTAGAACATGTTGAGGAAAAATACAAAAGTTTGTCCAACAAAAAGTGAGCTATCAAACAGAAGAGGATTCTGCCTTTTATTCTTCTGATAATAAAGCCCATATGCTTGAGAAACAGAAAAAAAAGCAACAGAGTTGACTAGAAAAAACAGAAGTAAGTTGGAAATAAACCAGAGGCTGGATTTGGGAGATGGAGATCAACAGGAAGAAAGCCAGCAACTCGGAAATTGAAGAAAAAATGTGGGATTGCAAAGTATTACTTACATTTGTGAAATATGATGGAACAAGAAAACCTGCAAATATTGGATTTTTTTTACTTTATTAAATTTGTAGGGACTCCAAAGCATATGCCCTATTTCATGTCATGAATCTCTGGAAGAACGTTTAGGAGAGGAAGATGAAGGAAAGAGTTAACTGTAAGTAAAACAAAGTTTTGTTCTTAACAGTATTTTTAAAATACATGACATACAGTGCATGCTATAAACTAATGCTTTTTCAGTTGTTTTTGTGTGTAATATGGATACTAAAGTAAATATGCCCCTATTTTTCCTTCTTCCTTTTCAATTTTAAGAAATATAGGCACTGCAATGTAAAAAGAGAAGAAAGTCTAGACAAAATAGCATTATATAAGAAAAAAGTGATGTGCTTCTTTTTACTTTTGCATAAGAGAATGACTGGATTAAGGGCACTGGCTTGATTTAATAACAACTTTTAAAGGGAAACAAATAAATAAAATAACACTGAATATAATGAAAAGTTTTCATCTAACATATACATTTTTACAGAGCAATGTGGAAGGGTTCTGGTGAAAGGCAGCTGTGTATCTGGTTCTCAAGTTCCTATGGAGACAATCTGATAAGAGGCAATGAGAAAAGAATATTTCTTTCTTTCAATTGCTAGCAGATAATGTTTTCTGAAAGCATTTAAGGTGTTTTCTACATCTGGGAGATGAGATAAAGTGACATAATTAGGAGTATGGATTAAAAATGATTTTGTTATGGCAGCTAAGGATATGTGGGAAGAGACTAAACAAAAGATAATAGAAAAAGTGAGAAACTGGAAGTTGGTTTTATGAATATGGGTAACAAGATACAAGCAATGAAAATGTTTTTAGCCTCTTTGGTTTTGTACATAGGTCAAGCATATTTTTATCAACCAGAGGAGAAGTTGTGAATAGCAATTAATAAAGAGCTGAATGATTTTATCTATGAGGGGAACAGGACAAATTTCAAATGGGATAAGTTGATGCTTCCAGTAGAACAAGGTAGCCTGGGATTACCTAATTTGAAGGGATATTTCAGAACTACACAGTTAAGGCTTCAACAATATCCGAGGTGGTGCAGTGGTAGTGTTGTTGCCTCACAGCAAGAGGTTCTCCCGTTCGATTCTTGGCTGGAGTGTGGGGAGTGCCTTCTGTGTGGAGTCTGCATGTCCTCCCTGCGGTCGAGTAGTGTTCCAAAAGACATGCGTGAATGGGTATGCCTTCGGTGAAGGTTGGGCATCGAGCTGCAACTCAGCACCGTAAAAATCTACTGCCAATCATTAGCAGACCGGAGTTCCGCTGTGGCGACCCCTAACCGGGAAAAGCTGAAAGACCAGCAACAACAACAGTTAAGGCATCTATGCAAAGCACAAGCAGAAAGCTATGGTTCAAAGTGGAAAGGGATGATAATGAAACAGGGAGAAGGTCAAGCAAAAAGGAGAGACTGGAATTTTGAATGCAGATCCTTAAGGAGAAAAACAATATCCATACAGAATATTATATTCATTAAGTAGCAGAAAGTATTCCAAGAACTAAGCCAATATGAGGATGGAGAAAGGAGATTTTTCTGATACAGATGACTGCAATTAGGGGTACAGAAAACAGGCAAGAGGGAGCCAGAATTTACTAGGGAAAATTGACAAAGGAACCAAGGTACTGGGAGCAAATAATAAGTGAGGGAAAGATAATAGAATGGGAAGAGGCCAAGAATTAATTTGGACTGCAGGCTAGATGTTGCCCTCCCTATCAAGGATTGATATCAGAGTATAGGCAAAGAGAAAGAAATATGGGGATCCTAAGTGAAAGACCAGTACTGGTAGAGTTCTTAGTAGAATCTATAACAGAAGCTGCCATTAAAAAGGGATAATTAGTAGGACATATAAAATATTGCGTTATAACTATAGGAATCAGTCAGAGGAGATTAAAAAGGATTGGGAAGAGAGACTGGATAAGCAATTCACAAAGAAAAAATGAGGGGATATATGTATGGTTCCCATATACGCAACAAAGCCTAAAAAATTTGGGATCTTTGCTTGGAAGTATTTGCATAGGTATTTTTATACCCCAGTCATACTCCAAATAATTTTTCCTCAGGTAGATTGCAAATGCTGGAGGTATGATGGGGAAGAAAGGGATAATTGTGATGGGTAAGAAAGGGGTAATTGGGAACATATTTTTGGGAGTGTAAAGAGTAGACAGACTTTAAAAAATATCCTGCTGACTACACTAACAGAAATACTGGATGAGCAAACTGGAGTAACTGAAGAAATTATTTTTTGAGCTATGATACAGGATCAGAATTGCCTAGACATAGTAAGGCCTTGCTAAGTTTAATTGTCGTAGCTGCCAAAAAAAGCAATAACTAGAAAATGGAAATCAAAGTTTAAACTAACTGTACTAGAAGTAGTGACTCTAGTAACAGAGATAAAACAAGTGGAAGTGGGATCTTTAGAAAGGGGTAGGAGCAAATAACAAGAAAAATGGAATTGTGAGAACAATACATGCAGAATAATGTTTTGGAGGAGGAATGAGGTTTAAGGGAAGGTAGTAATTGAATGAGCTTTGTAATGTTTGACTGACGATGACTGGATAGCTTACAAGTGATTTATAATGTTTGCAACTGAAAATGGTTTGCCTTTCTTTATTTAAATGATTGCTTATGTCATAAGTGATAATTTAATAAAGACGTTTCTTGTTTTGAAAAAAGCTTAAAAACTGCACTAACAGTGATTTCCTACGGAAAACTTCACTGAGTTATTCTTGGCAAGATGGTTTCATCATGGAGTCTGCCCTTGATGAGTAGCAAAGCAATCCATGATTATGTGTAAGATATATACAAATTTTGTAGGATAGTGGTACAAGATCATGTGAAATCGGTAAAATATGGGTATTCACAGAGAGTAAGTGCAAACTACTTAGAATTGTGCAAAAGTAGAATTATAATAAAATTATCAAAGTCAATGGCCATGAAAGTAGATGATGAGTTGATAGATGCTGAGGGGAGATATGTGATAATAAAAGGCTTATCTAGGAGGAGAGTAGATAAAGATGATAGCAGTAGTAGTATAAGTGCCTCCTAAGATAGATTTGTGGCCATTAAGAAAATGTTAACCCAAATCATGGCTGTTAGTCAAGTCATGATCCTTATGAGGAAAAATTGAAATATGCTATCAAGGGCCAAATATATGGAGTCAGGGCTGAGAACAGACTTACACTGGTTGAACATTTTTTGCATAGTTTTGCAGGACATTTGGTTTTGTGGAATTACAGTTAGCACTAAGTAGAAATGTAGAGTTGAAGGATACTAAACAACAGCAGTTTCAATGAGCACTTAGATCAAGTGCTGTTCTCTGGAACGACTTTCATTGAACTTTGGAAACACATTTTTTTTGCAAGGGCATGTCCCCATAACCACCCAAGTGGAGGACCCCCCCCCCCGAAGTTATATATACCAAGTCTGAGGTGGCTCAGCAGTGGAGAAAGATAAAAACTTCACTGCTGATGAAAGCACTTTCACTGAATGTCTCTCGATCTATTTGGCTTTACTGAAACTACTGCCGATGACTTAACAGGAACTCAATTTCACATATAACTCACTCAGATATAAAGTGTGGCCTAGGCTGAACCTACTATCAGTATCAGAAAATCATTCTTTTAGGGTTAGGCAACATCAAGTGGGCCCCATTGCTGTTATCTGATGACATTCTTATCCCTATAGCAGTGCGGGGTAGAATGATGAACAGTGTAGTTAGATAGCAGTGGTTCCAGGATATTTGTTGAAGAATGTAAAGCACAAAAAGTAGGTAGAAGTGCTGAAAGCCAAGTAGGATAGTATAAAATAGCAGGCCTGGATGGCTTGGACAAAGTAAATGATGGGTTTAGAACTAGAATAAAGTAGTATTCTACAGAGATAGGATTAGGGCAATAATGGAAATGTGAAAGGATAAAGGAGAAAATGAAACAACTTCTAGCTAAGCGAGAACAAGACAGCAAAGAGGCTGAGAACTATGAGCAAGGAGAAAAGAGATGATTACACATTTAGATATAAGATAACATTTAACATGGTAGTGCTTTGAGACTGGTATTTTGATAACCCCTTAAAGCCAGTTTAGCTGCTAATGCTGCACTTGAGGTAGCAGGTTGTTAGAGGTGGTGGTGGTGATGGTGGAATCTTTAGAATTAAAGAAGACATAGGAGGGCAATAATAAGCAATCCAAGGGAACTATATTACAGGTATTTATGAATTTTATGCTAGGTTATATACAATGAAACAGAAAGTCAAGGGATGAATATCTACACAAAGGATCATTTTCAGGGGATCCCATTAGCAATAATAACACAGCATCATGCTGTAAATTTGATGATGCCTATAAGGCTAGATAAGTTGATGGAAGTAGCAAAAAGCGGCAATGGAGAAAATAACAGATAGAGAGGGAATACCAACTGAATGTTGGAATTTAGGAGGTCAACGCTTACAGTAGGTCTGAATAAAAATGATGACTAAGGTTTTGAATGACAAAACCCTCAAAAACATGGCATGAGGCAGTAGTAACTGATAGACCTAAGGACCCTTTGTTGCCATTTACCTATAGACCTATTTCTGCATTTCTGTCTTATACCATGACTCTGTGCTTGTCATGGCTATCTTAGCCTCTAGATTGGTGCTGTTTCTATCAGGACTGATAGATTTAGATAAGTGTGTGTGTGTGTGTGTGTTTGTGTGTGTGTGTGTGTGTGTGTGTGTGTGTGTGTGTGTGTGTGTGTGTGTGTGTGTGTGTGTGTGTGTGTGTGTTATGGAGGAGGGTCTGCTTGCAGGATGTAGAACCATTGGGAAGTCACTAATGATTTTAAGTACAGATGTTAGAATAGCCTTCAATAGTGTCAGCTGGCAATTTTAATGAGGGTGCTGAACTAGATAATGTTGCTGCAAGGATTTGTAGCTCTAGTAAATGCTATATAGAGGTTCAAAAGTGAGAATAAAAGGCTCTGCAATTTTCTGACAAGAATGTGACTTGAAACAGGGCACTAGGCAAGATTGGTTACTGTCCCCAGTATTATCTGAATTATATCTTGAACTACTGACAATACAAATAAAGCAGTCAGACAAAGGGTGTCCATGGGGAAGCAGATTAACATATCATTAGTCACACAAATATTTTACTAACTTTGGCAAAGGCTTACTGAAATATGACACCTATTCAGGCTAACAATACATGCTGCAGATGAAGACAATATTATTTATTTTTATTATTATTATTTTACATTTGTTGACCGGGCTAGTCCAGCTGGATACATATCCCTTTTCAGTAGAGGCCCGGGGAGAAAAGCTCCAACATAAAAGCAATACATGAGGAGAGCAAGTTACATTTACAATATAAGAATAGAAAATAACATTGACTTAATATAAGCACAAGTAGCAAAGTTACAGGTTAAACAAACTAGTGTTGTAGGATAAACACAATGAGAATAATGGTCTAGGAACTAACTTATCAGGGCAAATTATGGGTACAGGAGATTTGATAAGTTAGTCGGGTTCTGTGCTTAATTAATTTGTGTGATTAATCATCATCTGGGGCAAGTGTTAAAGGGAGACTTTCTGTATCTGTGGAGCACAGAAAAATGCAGATTTCTTGATAAGTGTCTTATGAACACTTTGGACACCTCAGCAAAATATATTTATGAAGTCCTATCAGTGAAAATGGTAAATATATTTAAAAAAATGAAAACTATTAGTGTTAGAAATGGCCAGAGTCCAGGTACTACAAATGCTTGTGTTTCCACAAGTTGGGCATGTGTCACAGACCTTTCTGATAATATGTCAATGCTGCTTCTGTCATAAATAAAATTAATGGTCAGTTAAAGTTTTGTAGGATGGTGGTAGACCAAAGGTAGCTGGACCAAAAGCATCAGTGTCCAGGAAATCAGTAAGACTTGGGGTATCTGATTACTATGACTATGTTCAGACATTGTGGCTTAAAATGAGCTATCTGGCAGCATTAAGTGTATTGAATAATATGGAAAGATTTAGTTTGGGATCTATGGAAGGGTAATAGAAAAAAAATTAACAAGCACATGAATCTGTCTAGTTCCAACCTCACCAACATGAGTGTTGAGGAAAAAATAAAAAGCAGAAAAACTAGTAGTCTTCAAACTTCGTTAATGAGCTCAGTCACAATAATTTCCAAAAATCATGAAACCCAGGTAGTGTTGCAAAGCAACAAGCCTTTATTTGTCACAGACAAGCGATCCTCAGTAACAAAAAAAAAAAAATCAGAAATAGTTTACAATGTTACATATCAGCTTTTATACACTTAGAAATAGGTGTGGAAAATATATGTATTGTTTAATTTTAAACCAGCCTATTCCAGACAAACAATATAAAACAGGGCTGTAAATGTACATTTAAGAACAGCAAGTACCCACCACCACACAGTACTACTGATTAGATCAAACTAAATCCTAGTTAAGGAAAACACTACCTATCTATTTGCAACCTATGTTCCAAAATCAGGTATTAAGAAGAGCATAGAATACATATAAAAGACTGACTTTTAACTAAAATTGCTTTTGGCTAACTAATGCAATAAAGCCTTCATTGGGTCTGTGACAAGAACTAAAATCATATTATTTATTTATTTATTTTATTTTACATTTATTGACCGGGCTAGTATAACTGGATATATGTCCATTTTCAGTAGAGGCCCGGGGAGAAAAGCTCCACTACAACATTATTATAAAATTGAAACCAAAAATAGTATGTAAGAATACATATTTTAAAAAATTAATTTGATATAGAGACCAATAAAAGTGAATATTCATTACATAAGAGAATACAAAATGACATGTTTATAACAGGATTAACACGTGAAAAGGCAATATTAGAGAGCAAAATACAACTTAATATAAAAAGACAAGACAGGGTGAATATTTTTTTCTTCTTCAAGGGATGCATATTTTGTGCATGTGAAGATGGTGGAATGAGGAGGAAAAAAATAGTCAGGATTAGTACGGGGCAAAGCCATTGTAAAGATAGGTAGATTCTTAGTTGCTTTTTGAAAAGTGGTGTGGATTCCAGGGATGTTAGTTTGGTAGGAAGCTTGTTCCAAGAATTACCAATGGTATTAATGAAAAGACAGTCTCCAGATTTGTTGTTAGATTTAAGGGTGGCTAGTAGTGACTTATTTGCTGAGCATAGGGTTGTTAGATTTTTATAAGGGCTAATAAGGGTAGAGAGTATGGGTGTATTTGTAGGATGATACAGGATCTTATGGGTAATAGTTAGTTGTTGGAGAAGAATTTGGTTTTGCAGTTCCAGCCATCCTAATTGTTTCAGATTTTGGCAATGGTGTGTATGGAACGGGGAACCAGTTGCAAATCTGGCAATGTTATTATAGGAGGTGGCCAGTTTGTTTAGGTTATTTTTGGATAGGTTAGTGTAGATAGGTGAGGCATATAGAAGAGTGGAAATTAGGTGTGTTTGGGCAATAATAGTCCTGGCAGAGGGAGTAAGGAAGGTTTTTAGCCTATAAAGTGAACCAAGTTTTCTATTAAGTGATTTAATGATTAAGTTTATGTGTGGGTCAAAACTAAGATTATTGTCGATTGTTACACCTAAAAGTTTAGTTGTGGTATCAGGTACTATTACAGTGCCATTATTTGATGCTACTGAGAAGTAGATAGGGGAGACTTTTGGGTAGGGGTAAAAAGTAGAAGTTTGGTTTTCTTAGGGTTTAGGAGGAGACAGCGTTTGGAGAACCAGTCTTCTGCTAAGTTGAATACTTTGGGTGCTAGACTGTAGTTCAGCCTAAGATGCTGCAGTACAGATTAATGTAGAGTCGTCGGCATATTGTATGCAGGTGGTTTGAGGGAGAGATGAATTCGGATTATTAATAAATATAGAGAAAAGGAGGGGTCCAAGAATAGAACCTTGTGGGACTCCTAGGGAGATAGGGAGGTGAGTTGTTAGGTTATTGTCCCAGAGGACTGCTTGTTGTCTGTTTTCTAGATATGACTTTAAACCATTTGATAGTTAAAGTGTCTACTATAAGTGATTGAAGGGTGTCTAACATTAGATGGTGATTCACCATATTGAAGGCTTTGGAGAGGTTTAAAAATAGAACTGAGGAGAGCAAGTTGTTACTGCGATTCTTATTAATACAGTCTGAAAAGGATAGTAGTGTGGTAGTGGTACTATGAAATGGTCTGAAGCCATGTTGGCAGTTAGCTAAGAGATTATTTAGTAGGAGATTATCAAGGAGTTGCTGATGAATGCATCTTTCCATGATTTTAGCTAATGGAGAGAGTAGTACTAATGGACGGAAATTGGAAAGTTCAGTTGAGTTGCCTCCTTTGTGTAACGGGATAATATGTGAGACTTTCCAGAGTGATGGGATAGAACCTTCTGTAATAGTTCTATATATTAAGATGGAGATAGGGTAAGCAAGTACACCAGCTGTCATTTGAAGAAATTCAGCTGGGAGGAGGTCAGCAGAAGGAGTACAAGGTTTTAGTTTGTGAACTAGTGTGCGGATGAGAGTTGTTGGAACAGGCTGCAGTTTTAAGGCTGGAGGTAAATTGGTTAGAGAGCATGTCTTAGGGATGCTAGTGGAAGACAGGGTATTTGCTAAGGATTGAGCTGTTTCAGAGAAAAATTTGTTAAAAGTATTGGCTATTTGGCTAGGAATATTCAGAGTCAGATTGGAAGGTGTAGGTGTTTTGAAGTGTCCTGGGTAAAGTAGGCTGTTTATACCTGTCCAGAACTTTTGTGGGTTTTGATGCTGGGCTTGCTGGAATTTCTGGTAGTAGTTTTTCTTATCTTGGAGTATTGATTTCTTTGTAGTATTTCTGAGCTGTCTAAAGGTTCCCTGATGAGATGTGTTTTTGGTATTTCTCCATTTGGACCAAATTCTATTTCTCTGAATCATTTTTTGTCTTGTTTCTTTTGTTAGCCAAGGTGCTGGTTTGTTCCTAGCCCTAACTGTACCAGAGGGGGCATGGTGTTCTAGGATTTGAAGGAAGTTTGTGTTAAAATAAGAGACAGCTTTGTCAAGAGGTAGGTATTTTAGAGGTGATCAATTGCATGCTTTAAGTTCAGCTTGGAAGCTAGCAGGTTTGAAGTTTTTTTGTTGTGGGTAGTTCTAAAGGTTGCTTGGTTGGATATAATGTTTTTTTGTCTGGTTAGGTAGGCAAGGGAGTGATCACTAATATCATCTGGGAGTATACCTGTTTTATAAGAGAGGGGGTTGCTGTTTACCAGTATCCAGTCTAAGGTGGCTTGCTTATTGCTGGATTTATGGGTTCTGGTAGGGGAGGTGATAATTTGATTAAAGCCATAAAGGTTTAAGTGGGTAGTTGGTTTGCCAGAGGTACAACAGTTCCAGTCTATGTTGAAGTCTTCAAGGAGTATAGCTTCTTGTGGGAAGGAAGTTGATAGCCAGCTAAGGATATTCTCAAGAGTATTAATGTTATTACCTGGAGGGATATAGGTGCAAATTATGTTTAATGATTTATTGGTATTAATATGGAGCTTAGAGATTAACATTTCAGCATTACTGGGTGGGGGAGGTTTTACAACTATTGATAATACCTGTAGTTTAGATTTATACAGTATAGCAACCCCACCACCTTTTTTATTTAGTCGGTCAAAGCATAGGATGTTGTAACCTGGTGGGATTATATCGTTATCCTTAGTAGCAGGTTTAAGCCATGTTTCGGTTAGACATAGAATGTCAAAGGAGTGTAAGTCTAGGAGGGAATTTAGTTGGGTAATTTTATTGTTTAAGCTGCGTACATTGAGGTGGCCTATGAGTAGAGAGTTATGGGAATTAGTGAGAGTGTAGGAGGTGTTGGGGTAGGATGAACTGGGATCAGAGATGGAGGTATTTGGACCTGGGTTTGGTTGAATATCACCATGAAGTAGTAGACGCTGTAGGTACGAGAGTGTTTCAAGAGCTTACATAAAAAGGGGATAGATTTTCTGGTCTGGTGATACTTTATATGGTAAAGTCTATGAAACTGTGGAGGATGGTAGGCTGATGAGGATGTAATATTACTGTGTATTTGTGGGGCTAGATTAGTACACAGGGTAGTTTGTTTTAGGGGGAGATGAAATATAGAGAGGGTTAGATATTCATAGGAAGTAAGGAAATATGATAAAAATAGAGGGGTAAGGATTAAGAAAAAGAGAAACTTGTTAGTGAGTCCTGGCCTTACTATAATGGCCATGGTTGCAAGAATGATAGAGTCTGTGGGGGAGGTTGTTAAATAGATTGGGTGGAGTTGTTGAGGAATAGAATAGCTAGAGGGTGTACACATGTGAGAAATGGGGGTAATGGGAAGGTGTTTAATGCGATAAGAGGACTGTTTGGTTGAGTGTAGGATGGGGGTGTGGCTTGAGAAGTATAAGGTTATGATGCACTGGGGGGTGGGTGGAATTTCGGGGTAGGGTAGGGGAGCAGAGTAGGTTTGAGCAAGCTCACAGAAACAATTAGAGAAACCTTCAGAATACTACTACACACTTAGTATTTCCAGGTAAGAGGGGAGTGCTCATACAGGTAGTGAGTAACAGGGAATGGGGACTGCAGTAAGGAAATTAGGTAAAAAAAAGGTCCGGATAGTTTACAGGTACAAATGCCAGATAACTCAAAAGGATTCAGAGCGGTCAGGTTTTATTTCATAAAAAATTAGGGTCAGGAGTATTCGGAAGCCTATTGAAGCTTAGGTAAGGATGCCCCCTAGTGGTGAGATGGAAGAAATTACAGTTCAGCTGTTCGGGTAAAGCAGAGAACAGAGGACACAGCTGGTAGCTAGGAGTCGAGGAGGGATCAACAAGTCCTATTGGATATATGGGGGGTACAGCTGCTGGGGTACTAGACTCTCGTGGGAGATTTAGTACACAATTGTTAATTTAGCATAAAATGGTTACTTTATTCTTCAGAGATAATAGCAATTTAACTATACAGCTTAGATGCTAGGTCAAACATACTTTCACAGAATCCTTTAGATGGAGGGTAGTTTGAGTATAGGTTAGCAACTTCCTCAAGGATGTATTTGAGATGTTTGACATTAGTTTTGGTGGTCCTTGAAAGGCAAGCAGGTCAGAAGTCTTACAGCAGGATAGACGTTACAAGCTGGGTTGTTTAGGAAGAAGAGAAAAAAAGTAGTAGATTAACATAGGTCAGTAATTAATTATAGCAGTTGGCATAAGCAGTTTTAGGCTGAGAGGCAAAATATATAATTTCTTTAAGAAAGACAGCCACCTTACACATGCACACCTTCTAAAAACCTATAAAATCACAGTGGAAATATAATCAGCATGAGACAGAAAACATAAGGTAGAAACTAAAATACTATAACAATTGCAAGCCAAGTAGGGTAAAGTTCATAGCATAGAAGATTGTCAGTACACAAAAATATGGGTTATAAGCAAATAGGACTATATCACAAGTAACTTATCACTAGATCATACATATATAATTAGCAACCCACATGGGCCACATAGTAACAAGAACAGTAGGTTAGTGACTATAAACCATTGCAGGAATGCTTTCACTTTAGCATGTGGATTTGAGATAAAACACATTAGCCCATGATAATGAGTACATACAACATAATTGAACTAATGTATACAACATTTCATCAGCCCTAGTCAGGGAGTTCAGTCAGCACAAGTGAAACCAATACAGACACTTCAAATAAAATAGCGCTAGAGTGCCAATGTATTCGTTTAGAAAAAAGGGGCAAAAACAGCTTTTAAGGTGGGCTTCAACTCTCTTTTCAATTAATGTATTAATTTAGAAAAAAGGGGCATAAATAGCTTGTAAGGCGCACTTCAACTCTCTTTTAGATTAAGATGAAATAGCTAGGGAAAAGACTAGAAGACCTAGCAAGAATAATGTATAACAGTTCTAGCAGCCCTAACGAGTAGCAATTTGAACTTCCAACAATGTGCCTCACACATTGAGACATGGCAGTATCGCTCCTCGTGTTTGGTTACATTTGTATATCAGAGTGATATGTGGCAATTAATTACAAATAATGTCCCAGAAATAGGCACATAGGTATATCGGCAATGCACAGCTGTTTCTACAGCTAGAATAGCACTCTAAGTAGTACCGAGTACTTGAGGAAGGTGTGTGGCGTATTTACCACCACGTGCAGGGCTCCAGTAGAGAAACCGTGTTTCTAGGGAAGTTCCTTTGTGCTTAATGCAAAGGTAAGGCAGAGGTGCATGGAGAACAAGCCGACAATCAAACACAAGCAAACACCACGCCTGATCCTGTAGATACGCTGTTCTGATGATAGAACAACTCTAAAAGAAGTTGACTCATAAGCCTAACTCCGTTGCAACCCTTTGGTTGTAAATACAGGTAGAAAGGGAATTCTGATGCTAAAATGCGCAGATATTGCGACTATAGTCGCTTTAAGGGAGAAGTATGTAGCCTGCAGGTGTATAACAATTAGGGCTTAAAAAAGCTACTAGCTCCTAGTGATTGTATGGGTTATATTCGCTTTAGAGGAGAAGTATGTAGCCTGCAGGCAGATACAAATAGCGCTTGTAAAAAGCTAACAAGCTCCCTTTAATTGTAAGTGTTATAGTCACTTTAAAGGAGAGAATGTAGCCTGCGGGTGGGTAACAAATTAGCGCTTGTGAATAAGGATAACTAGCTCCTTGTTATTGTAAAGGTTATTAGACCTGTAAGCTAGCAGAGGCAACATAAACCGCTGGAGCAGGAATGATGGAGTAGTACCGCTCTAAGCAGTTATTAGTCCAGACACTGAAATTGATCATTTAAACCTGAGCAACCCTAGAGGGACTCATAGATAAATAAATACAACGTTAGTACTATGTTAGTACTAGCTAAGGACCAGTGAGGGGCAGGGACAGGAAAAAAAAAAACACAGTTTTCAGAAGTTCATATACATGGGTAGATAAGTAAAAAGAGCTAACTAGATAGATAATGAAAAATCACGGTAGTCCAGGTTACAATAAAGGCTGTCTTCCTGAATATAAACGTTTCACCAACACCACGTCCAGAAACTCCAAAAAGGTATCACAATACGTCTTTATTAACATGTAGATTGAGCGCTTTCATCTCCAAACTGGAGACCTCATCAGAACCAGATATCAACACTCACTAAGTACCTTATATACATTGCTTGAATAACCCAATCAACACAAACCAACAATTAATCAATAAAACAATTAAGCAGTATACATAGTATACTGAACGCAATGAACTGGCTGACCTTCGTAAGTTAAGTAAAATAAAAGTAAAACATCCAACTGCACTCATTATTGAAAAAACACATATATAGCATTAAAAACATGTTACATTCACACACTATATATAAAAATATCTATTTCATACAAAAAAAATATATATATGTATATCTATTAAAAATACTTATAAATGTTTTATATATATATATATATATACATTTAAAAAACATTCATAAATATAATAATATAAATAGTACATGTAAAACTGCATAACTAAATCTCTAATATATATGTTTTTATAAAAATATATATATATATAATATGTAGAATACAAAAATAAATAAGAACACTATAATTATATAAATATATATATGGGTACCTATAGATTATGATAATTTATCACACGCGACAACTATGCTGTTATAATTAGAAAGTGTATTATTATATTTGTGTTTCGTATATATATTATTATTATGTATGTTTTTTAGGGTCATTAGATAATAGTTTAAGGGCTGGCACAATGGATATATGGTCATTCAGGCCCTTGCCGCTACAGGCATCAAGCCTGAGCTGCCATATCATCTCCCTATATGCTAATTTCGTCTCCCAGTTACCCCCTCTGTCTAATTGGTCCACCACCTCAACCACCCAAAATTGTTATTGTAAAGGTTATTAGACCTGTAAGCTAGCAGAGGCAACATAAACCGCTGGAGCAGGAATGACGGAGTAGTAGCGCTCTAAGCAGTTATTAGTGCAGACACTGAAATTGATCATTTAAACCTGAGCAACCCTAGAGGGACTCATAGATTGATAAATACAATGTTAGTACTATGTTAGTACTAGCTAAGGACCCGTGAGGGGCAGGGACAGGAAAAAAAAAACACAGTTTTCAGAAGTTCATATACATGGGTAGATAAGTAAAAAGAGCTAACTAGATAGATAATGAAAAATCACGGTAGTCCAGGTTACAATAAAGGCTGTCTTCCTGAATATAAACGTTTCACCAACACCACGTCCAGAAACTCCAAAAAGGTATCACAATACGTCTTTATTAACATGTAGATTGAGCGCTTTCATCTCCAAACTGGAGACCTCATCAGAACCAGATATCAACACTCACTAAGTACCTTATATACATTGCTTGAATAACCCAATCAACACAAACCAACAATTAATCAATAAAACAATTAAGCAGTATACATAGTATACTGAACGCAATGAACTGGCTGACCTTCGTAAGTTAAGTAAAATAAAAGTAAAACATCCAACTGTAATCATTATTGAAAAAACACATATATAGTATTAAAAACATGTTACATTCACACACTATATATAAAAATATATATTTCATACAAAAAAATATATATATATGTATATCTATTAAAAAATACTTATAAATATTTTATATATATATATATATATATATATATATATATATATACATTTAAAAAACTTTCATAAATATAATAATATAAATAGTACATGTAAAACTGCATAACTAAATCTCTAATATATATGTTTTTATAAAAATATATATATATAATATGTAGAATACAAAAATAAATAAGAACACTATAATTATATAAATATATATATGGGTACCTATAGATTATGATAATTTATCACACGCGACAACTATGCTGTTATAATTAGAAAGTGTATTATTATATTTGTGTTTCGTATATATATTATTATTATGTATGTTTTTTAGGGTCATTAGATAATAGTTTAAGGGCTGGCACAATGGATATATGGTCATTCAGGCCCTTGCCACTACAGGCATCAAGCCTGAGCTGCCATATCATCTCCCTAGATGCTAATTTCGTCTCCCAGTTACACCCTCTGTCTAACTGGTCCACCACCTCAACCACCCAAAATTGTTATTGTAAAGGTTATTAGACCTGTAAGCTAGCAGAGGCAACATAAACCGCTGGAGCAGGAATAACGGAGTAGTAGCGCTCTAAGCAGTTATTAGTGCAGACACTGAAATTGATCATTTAAACCTGAGCGACCCTAGAGGGACTCATAGATAAATAAATACAATGTTACTACTAGCTAAGGACCTGTGAGGGGCAGGGACAGGAAAAAAAAAAAACACAGTTTTCAGAAGTTCATATACATGGGTAGATAAGTAAAAAGAGCTAACTAGATAGATAATGAAAAATCACGGTAGTCCAGGTTACAATAAAGGCTGTCTTCCTGAATATAAACGTTTCACCAACACCACGTCCAGAAACTCCAAAAAGGTATCACAATACGTCTTTATTAATATGTAGATTGAGCGCTTTCATCTCCAAACTGGAGACCTCATCAGAACCAGATATCAACACTCACTAAGTACCTTATATACATTGCTTGAATAACCCAATCAACACAAACCAACAATTAATCAATAATACAATTAAGCAGTATACATAGTATACTGAACGCAATGAACTGGCTGACCTTCGTAAGTTAAGTAAAATAAAAGTAAAACATCCAACTGTACTCATTATTGAAAAAACACATATATAACATTAAAAACATGTTACATTCACACACTACATATACAAATATATATTTCATACAAAAAAAAAATATATATATATGTATATCTATTAAAAATACTTATAAATGTTTTATATATATATATATATATATATATATATATATATATATATATATATATATATGTACATTTAAAAAACTTTCATAAATATAATAATATAAATAGTACATGTAAAACTGCATAACTAAATCTCTAATATATATGTTTTTATAAAAATATATATGTATAATATGTAGAATACAAAAATAAATAAGAACACTATAATTATATAAATATATAGATGGGTACCTATAGGTTATGATAATTTATCACACGCGACAACTATGCTGTTATAATTAGAAAGTGTATTGTTATATTTGTGTTTCGTATATATATTATATTATTTTATTATGTATGTTTTTTAGGGTCATTAGATAATAGTTTAAGGGCTGGCACAATGGATATATGGTCATTCAGGCCCTTGCCACTACAGGCATCAAGCCTGAGCTGCCATATCATCTCCCTATATGCTAATTTCGTCTCCCAGTCACCCCCTCTGTCTAATTGGTCCACCACCTCAACCACCCAAAATTGTTATTGTAAAGGTTATTAGACCTGTAAGCTAGCAGAGGCAACATAAACCGCTGGAGCAGGAATGACGGAGTAGTAGCGCTCTAAGCAGTTATTAGTGCAGACACTGAAATTGATCATTTAAACCTGAGCGACCCTAGAGTGACTCATAGATAAATAAATACAATGTTAGTACTAGCTAAGGACCTGTGAGGGGCAGGGACAGGTAAAAAAAAAACACAGTTTTCAGAAGTTCATATACATGGGTAGATAAGTAAAAAGAGCTAACTAGATAGATGCACGACAAAACACACATAGCTATCTAACCATAAACATTATGTAATTAGAATACTATAAATATAAATATATATCTGTGTAATAATATCTAATAAGCATCCATCTATATGTATTAATGTGTGCATAAAAACTAAGTTATTTACAACTCAGATAAAATGTCAGTGCTTTGCAGTTGAGAGAAAAAGAAAACACCTCTCATGACAGTTTTCATGTTTACAGCCCCCCCTAAAAATGTTTATACAATGAAGGCTGGTAGAAGAAAACACAAAAAAATACAGAAAACAGTGGATGAAGTAAACTAGTAATGTATGTAAGTGTATGTAATATAAACCACACAAGTCACCAGGCTATAAAATAAAACTAAATTTAAAGTAAATCAATCAAAAACAGGAGATAAAATGAAATAAAAGAATTAGTGCTTTCAGGACTATGTCCCTTCTTCAGATTGTCCATTACAAGTAGGCACAAGCCATTTAAATAGCCATAAGCCAATCAAAAACATCAGATCACACTTTGTTTGCTGACACAATACACAGTGACAACAAATGATGCTTGCTTTATTGCGTAAGTACTTCCTGAGCTTGTGTGTCACAAGTTTCAATGTTTATAGCTGAAGGCTATACTCTTATAATAGAAATCAGGGATAAATATTTGGCTTCAAAATTTTAAAAACAAATTTCAGAATTTTGTAATTTTTGAAAGTAAAGTACAGTTATGTAAGATGCACTTACCCATAACAGATGTTACCTCACTGCTGCAATAGCCCATAGGCCATACGGAATGTTTCCTTTCTAAGAATTAACAACTGGCCAGCTTATTCCAGAATTTTGTAATTTTCCAAAATAAAGTACAGTTATGTAAGATTCACTTACCCATAACAGATATTTCCTCACTGCTGCAATAGCCCTTAAGCCATAGAAAATGTTTCCTGTCTAAGAATCAACAACTGGCCAGCTTCAAAAAACTCTGGCTTCTCCCCACTCCTTCTTACTGACTGCTGATTGGCTAATCACAAGTAGGGAACTCAGCAGTCAGAGTGAACCTTTCTTCAGAACCTTCTTGCCCATACATTGAGAAAAGAGCTTAGTCACTCTGAGTCAAGCAACCAATAATAAAAAAGCAGACATATAAAGTAGAAACAAATACAGCCCCTACTTTATATCCCAACCACAGTGCAACTTGCACAACTGTACTATGTTCATCAGTCCCACTGCTGCAGTAGCCCTGAGGCTACATGAGTTGAATTCCAAAGCCTATCTGATCTGTAAATAGGAAGGATATGGATCGAGGAGCCCCTTTAGAATGGTCCTTGCAAAGCTTGACCTGGACCTAGAAAAGCAATCAAGTTTGGAATGTCTTGTAAAAGTATGTACAGAGGACCATGTAAATTCCTCTAGAATGCTTTTAGAGTCCATCCCTTTTCAGTATGGTATCAAATACAAGGATCTAGTAGAATGTGCCTTGATATTGCCTGGAAAGGAATTGCCATTGTGGGTATAACAAAAACCAATAGCTGAGGACAAACAGTTGGAAATTGTCTGTTTAGACATATCATGCCCCTTTTTGACCCCTGATAAGAAATAACTAGCTGATCAGCTTTTCTAAATGTCCAGAGTATGCAAAATCCTTTTTCTCTGTTTTTTTTTTGTTAGATTCTGGGAAGAAAACTGAGAGACTGATGACTTGATTCAAGGTAAAATCTTAAACCATTCTGGGCATGAATGAAGGGTTTGTTCTTAACAAAAACTTATTACCTATGGAAAATCAGATAGGGTTCAACCATAATGGAGCTTGATACTCATATACTTTTCTTACAGATGTCAGAACAATGATGATTACATCAGTTTTCCAAGTCAGAAACTTTAAATCAGCCCAATGGGCAGGTTCAAAAGGTGACAAAGTCAATTTCTCCAGCATATAGCTGAGATCCATACCTCTCAACTGTCCAGATCTTTGTCTCATATTCTTGGTCTGTTCCTCATAAAATTTGTGGTTGTCTGGCAAATCACTGGGATGATATGAGGATTGAAGTCACTAAATCATGACATACATTTGAGTTTCAGAATCCTTCAGAAAATGCATGTTAAAACAAACCCTGTTACACTAGCAACTTTCTAAGTTTATAAGAGCAATATTTAAAATATGTCCCTATTTTTTAGCCTTTGTCCCCACATTTCCTCAGGCTTTGTCCAGATTTATGGCACTAAGAAGTTGAGAGGTAAGTTGAGATCTCAAGGAGGAGTACCCTGTTTATAAGTAAGTCTCAGGTATAAAACTACTTTCACAATTTATTCACATCAGAGAAGAAAGAGGAGGATCTATGGGCAGACATGCTGAAATGGCCATGAGCTGAACCTTTATAATGGAATAATAGAGGCCATAGGCATGTAACTCACAGAAATATTTGAAAACCAATGGTACAAAATCTCTGATGAGCCTATGGTTATTGGTGAGACACCAACTAGAAAACTGCTTTCATTTACTGTACCAATATAGGATTTTCTAGTAGCAGGTTTTTCTTGCCTCCTTTAGTACCTGCTGCATATCCTCATGAAATAAGTGCTTAACAACTATCAAAAATGAATCATTCAGGCAGTCAGTTGAAGTTGATCGATACCGGAGTGTATCAGACTCCTCCAGTCATGTGTGAGAATATCCAGCCTGTGAGGAAGCTTGTGGGATGTGCTCTTGGACAATTTCACAAGTAATGAGAACCAATGTTGCCAGGGGCAAAATGTGGTCATTACAATAACCTTTAGGGTACGCTTTTGAATCATCAGAATTACCTTGGATATCAGTGGAAAGGGTGGAAATGCATAAAAGAACATTCCCTTCCAAGGAAATGAAAATACATCTATTTTCAAGGCTTACTTGCAAGATGCACTGAAAAAAACATGCTTAGTTGTCTGTTTTGAAAGAAGGTGAACAGATCTAATTCAGGTGTTCTCCATGACTAGATCAATTCCTGTAAGATCCCATCATTTAATTTCCATTTGTGAGGGTCTATCCTGGTCCTGTTAAACTTGTCTGCCACTATATTTTGTTCAGATTGAACACAGGATGCATGGAAGGTTAAGGAACTCTGAAGAACTAACTCTGAAGCCATCTTTACCAGCTGTCTAGGGGTATGATTTAGCACGTCCCTGTTTGTATATATACCACATGGCTGTGGTATTATCTGTAATCACTTGAAGAGGTTCTAGGGCCTAAAGGTGTACTTTGGTCTGTCTTAAAGATCCCACAGGCCTTGCACTTTTACCCCTCTGAAATTGCTCCCCAAGCAAAATCTGCTGCATATGTGGTGACAGACTGGTTTGGCATCTGAGGAGAGAAGGGGAAACCTGGATTCATTTGAATTTGATCTCTCCACCAGTGCTGTTCCCTTTCTATAAAGCCCAAAACTGGAATTTAACATGAATGCAAATGCTTGGCCCATGCGTTTTTTGAAACCGTTGTCCATGTGTTTTTTTAGAAACAGTTGTATCGTTCTTGTGTAATGTGGCTATAGGTAGCAAAGGAATTATAAAAGCCATAAAACCAGGATCTTAAGACATTCTCTTGCAGAAGTCTGAGATTAATTTGAGAAGCTCAGGAAAAGTTCCAGATAAAAATCCACTTTCTCTTGTATTAGAAAGGCCTTGTAAATAGAAAAATGTATAAGGCATTCCAGAAACAAAATCCTGTAATAAGGAGTCAAAAAGGAGTTTACTTTATTTATCTGGAAGCCCAGAATGGTCAAAAGAGACATACCCATGTTAATGACTCTTGACATCTGTATAAAAACTCTAAAAGAAAGATAAGCAAGTCACCTGAATAAGGAAAGATACAAATGCTATTCAGTCTGCTACAAGCTATAAGTGGAGGTTAGACATTTTGTGAATACCTTTGGAACAGTAGATAAACCAAAGGATATTGCAGAGAACTGATAATATGATGCAGAAACAGAGAAACTTAGAAATTTATTGAAGCCTGTGTGGTAGCAAAGGTATTGTATGTCTAAAATTATCAAGCAACTCATGGGAGGAAAGAGGGGTAACAGCTTGTGAAAGGTCAACATTTTGAACTTTGTAAATTTTCAAGTACAAATTTAGAAATGAAAAATCTAGTATTGGTCGCCAAAAGGTCTCTTTCTTTGGTACCAGAAATACCCTTTAGTAGAAGCCTTTGCCCTTTGACTTAATGGCATTGGTTCTATGACTCCTTGGGTGTGTAAAAACTGAAGAACCTGACAGAAAAATGGTTTGGAGGGTGGAGGTGGGTATTCCACTGAAAGGATGTTTTGGTATCCAGTGCTGTCTGTAACCTTCATGCACCACTTTTAACACCCACATGTCTGAAACAATCTTTTGCCAAATGGGAATACTGAGGGCTAGTTTTAAAGACAAATTCTACAGATATTGGCCAGGGGGAGAGGGAAGAGGGTAAGGAATGGTGGCGAAGTTGTTCTATACTGTTGGTGTACCCCTCTTTCTGAAAAGACCCCTGTTTGCTGTTGTTGTTGTTGTTATTACCCTCCAACCATCCCTTTTTTGCATTCTGTTTACCATAAAAATACTTTCTTTGTTTATTTGTTTTTTTGATGTAGGAGGAAGGCGTATGAGATTTGTACTGGGGTACATGAAAGATCTTAAAAAACTTTGCAAATCAATTTCCCTGTTTCATCATATTGTTGAGATCTTGGGTAGCAGAAGAGCCAATCAATACCTCCTTATCTAAAGGTGAATCCAAGAACTCAGACTTTACCTCATCAGCCAACTTTTTGTTATATACCTAAGCATCTATTCTCAACACGGTAGCAGTATCTGCTCAATCATACACACTCTTCAAAGCGTGTTTAGATAGCTGAGAGCTGGTCAAAACAGTCTGGTTCAAAAAGGAACTTTCTTCTATAAGAAGAGTGGAAGCCAATTCCTTCAGACTGTCCATATGACAAAGCATAACTTCCCACATGTGCCTGGTAATTCAGAATTCTGAAGGCTAAAATGGAAGAATAAAACATTCTTTTACCTATACAGTTCTATTTTCTTTGTCACCAGGTAAAAGGTTTGTATTGAGGATCAGTCTGTTGCCAGCATGAGATGCAGCTGGAATGACAGCTGGGTCAGATCTAAGGTGAGAAAAAGGAAATGTATTAGTCTGGGGTATCTTATACAATTTTTCTGAATTTTTAGGGACTGATGGCTGGGTATCCAGATGAGTACAGACAGCATTCAACACATCCTTCAGGGCTGGCAGTATAGGAAGGATGGCAGAGGGGTGAGATATGTTTGTTTGAAACATATCATAGTAACTTAGTTCAAGAGAACATCTATTTTTCCCACAAAATTACCTCATTCATCTTGGCAGTGTTCTGCTTAAAAGAAAATTCTTCCACAGGAGAATAAGAATTAAAACTTTCCTCACAATCACAGATTTGAGATTGGGAATCTGCAGAAGAAACCCTATATCTGCCAAAGACAGAATCAACAGACCCTGTTTCCACAGGAATAACTTTAGAGGGGATGTCCACTTGTAAAGACGTCTACATACTAGGATTTATTGCCTGCAATGCCTGAAGAGCCAAGGTAAGTAACAGTAATAAATTCATCAGAAGAACAATGTTTACTTTTTTGCTTTTTTTCTTAATAGGAGTTCTAGCAGAAGAGGACCAACTCAAAGAAGGGATGTCTGCCTGGACTAATGGTCTCTCACCCTAGTTACCCCAAGAAAAATTTCAGAGTGTCTCCCAGACTTAGAGAAGATGGTTCTGCCATGCCAAAATTGAATGCTGGTACAACCAAAGAGGAAGTGGCTGACCCCCTGTTTATGCTGGCTGAAAGGACTATAACAGAGGAAGCTAGAGAGGTGAGTGAGTGCTCTGAGGAACAACCAATGGCTACTGCAGGTTCACCTACTATTGGCTGAGGCATACACTGAGCACTTAACAATGGCAAGGACTCTTTGGTAAGTGATTTATTTTACTTTCTAGGTACTGTGGGAGAACAGCCAGCCAGACTGGAGTGAGTATCCATACTTTAACTGAGGAAGAGGATCCAAAAGTGGTAAGAATAGTTGGAGCGAGTTTGTCAGCAGGTAAGTTGTCACTGAGTGTTCACAAGCAGCACACTTTCACTCACAGAAATTTCCTCAGTGCCATAAGATAGAAAAAAAATTAAAGTAGAACAGAATTTGCCTGTCCGTACTGTTCAACCACTTGTGCACTCATGGACAGAAATCGATATGGCAGATAGTTTGTTATGAAGTGAACACAAGCATTACACTGACACTTCAAATACTGCCAGTTTCTCCTTAAACTTTTCTGTTCCATAAAATTCAAAATTTTCACAAGCAGTACATATGTTTTCACAAAAGTAGGTGTAAATGCAGTAATAAACACTAGTAGCTAAAACAGCAGTCCCTGCCAGGAAGCTTCCAATATTTTGACAAAATACAGGGTTTCTTAAAGGGGGAAATACCGCTTTAGTCAAAAAACAGATTAAATTGTATTTTTCTTAAAAGGGCTTAATTACTGAGTGGAGGAGTTACTCAGTGGGACTTAGCTGCCAGAAACAAAGCTGTTAGGCAATTGCTGCCCCTTTGAAGCTCAAGAGATGTTTCTTTAAAAGATGGCAAGAAAGTACTGACTGCAGAGGTCCCTCCTTGGGATAAGCCAATCAGCTGTCAGAGTGAAGGAGTGGGTTGGGGGAGCAGGGGCTTTTTGAAGCTGTCTATTTGTTGTTTCCTAGGCAGAAAACAACCCATATAGCATAAGGGCTATTGCAGCAGTGGGAATGATGAACATCGCAAAATTTATGGCATTTCTGTAACAACCAAATGATTCTCTACTTAGATTTTTTTTCCCTTACCACCACTTTGCAAAGCTGATACTGTGGCAAGTCATGATTTTTTGAGATATGCAGAAAATATGTTATCTCACATGCCAAAACTAGAATAACAGTATTACTTTCAGAGTCGTGACAATCTCCATTGTGTATTAATTTAAACAAATGTTCAAAATGTGTCACTGGTTAATACCCAGTCTTTATTATCAGTTTATTTCTGCCTTTTTATTTTTACCACAAAAAATATCAGATTGAAAGGACATTAGATTTATTGATGACAAAAATGAGTATTATTTGAAAAAATCAGAAGAGTAATAAAGCATGGGAAAATCCATCTGGTAAAGGACTGAGGTAAAATAAAGGATTGTCAGAAAATCATTGTAGGGAACAATGTCCCTTAAAATATTAACTTGGAAGACAAATTGCCTCAAAGAGGAAACTAAGCATATGATATTGGAATGTATTACGAGGTGGTATATCAGATAATAATGTTGCAAGAAACAGACTTAAAGTTGCAAGAAAATGATAGACTAATAAAACAAGCTTATGGAAAGTTTTTTTCCTCAGAAGCAGTCACTAGAATTTGAAAAGACAACAGATATTGGTGCTGGGATGAGAGAGACTTCAGATAACATTGTATCTTTCTCACGTGGAGTCTTGCCAGGGATATAATAAAAATCATAGATACTATGACACCCAAAATCCTGAGGTATTCCCTTCTAGTGACCAGCGTTTGAGTAGAAAACCTTAGAAATGGATATAGATACATATCTAGTTTCTTGTGGAAGGAAAGCTCTTTGAATTACTGTGTCTAGCTGATACCCCAGGAACAAAATACTTTGTGAAGGAGTCAAAAAAGACTTTGAATATTCTTCTGAAATCCCAGATTGTGCAAGAGATCTCTCACCCAAGTGAGATATTCCTAGTATTTTGAAAAAGGCTATGTAAAGATAAGCAAGTTGTCTAAACATTGAAAAATATGGATTCTCAATAGCTTGCAATGAGCGATAAGGGGAGCCAGACACTTAAGAGAACACTCTTGGTGCAACAGCAAGTCAAAAAGGTAAGGGAGAGAACTAAGAATGTGACCCACACAAATAAAACTTTATGAAATTCCGGAAATTTAAAAGAACAGGAATGTGAAGATAAGCATCCGTTAAATCTAGTTTTACCAGGAAACTTGAATGAGAAAGAGGAGGTAATAGATTGTGAAGTGACAATATTTTGAACTTGGGAACTATCACAAACAAGTTTAGGAAAGAAAGACCTGAAAATGGTTTCCAAGCAATTTCTTTCTTTCTTACTAAAAACATTCTTGAATAAAAACCTTTCCCAACCTGGGAAAGAGGAACTGGTTATTTCACTCCCTGGGCAACATATGTTGAAAGACAGGGGAAAATAAAAGAATCTGGTCTGCTGGATGAGAAAAAGAAGGATTCCCTCCCACTTCCATCTGTAACCTTAACGAATTATCTTTCAAACCCATTTGCCTGAATCTTATCTGTTGCCAAAAGGAAAACTGGAGATGCAGACTTTCAGGAAGGGAAAAAGCACTGCCAGGGTGGGAGGGGTAGATAAGGTCCCTTAAATAGTCATTCTGACTTGTTTTTTTTGTTTTTGTTTTTTGTGTTTGTTTGGTTTTTTTTTTGGGAGGGTTCTAAGTTCATTTTGAAACCCCCCATGTGCCACTTATTCTTAAATGTCTGTTTACCAGTTTTTGTTGAGACTTTTTTTTTTTTTTTTTGCTAAAAGTGGATAATGGGTTAGAGAATCCCTAAAAAGAAATTGGAAAAGGAAGGCTAAAAATTTTAGCAATTCCCTGTATCAACTTACCTCTTTCATTACACTTTTTAATAACCTCTGCAGCAGTGGAACACAAAACTAAATCTCTATTCACTAGAGAATGTAAAATCTCATTTTTCACATTGTCTGAGAGGTTCTGAGAATGCAGCCAGGCAAACTTCCTTCAAACAGTACAAGCGGCTATAGCCCTGAAAGTAGTTTCAACTGAGTCATACACACACTGTAAACTAAACAATGAGTAGTGACTTGTACAATGAAAAACACTAAATTATTTAAGGCAGATTTTGCCTCATAAGAAGAAACTGCAGACAAAACATTTCCCATGCTTTCACAATTAGTCGGAACGAACTTTAACATATGAGCCTGACAATTTAAAATTCTGAAAATCAAAGTTTCAGAACCATACACTTTTCCCCCCATACTTCAGTCTTTCCTTCCATGTCATAAAGAGTAGGACTGGAATTAAAGAAATGTTTAGCAGCGGTAGGATTAACTAAGGCTGTAGCTGCTGGGTCAGGTTTGGGAAGAGCGTATAAAACCTTAAAATACTAAACAACTTTATATATTCTATCTGCATTTTTAGGGGCAGCAGGGTGACTATTAGGAAAATTGCAATCAGTAACACACACATCCTCCAGAGCTGACAGGACTGGGGGAATGGGTGAAGGTTCTGGAAATTTCTTCTGTAACAGCTCATACTTTTTTCTGAGGGACGGAAAAAACTCAAGTGTTCTCCCACTGAAAACAGTGGCACATTCTAGAAATAGTCTCAGAAAAAGATAAACATCCATAGATAGAATTAGAAACTGAGCTCTCCTCTGAGCCAGAAAACTGAGGAGAAACCCCTGTATCTGTACCTTCGTCTTCCTGTCCAGACACAGAATCTTGAATCTCTTCAGGAAAAAGAGGTATCCATCTTTCTTTTACCAGAAACCATCTTGTAAGAAGGATCTGTAGCCTGAATTAATCCCTAAGCCAGGCCCAGTGAACTACTTCTGTCTCAGGAAATTTGAGGAGTAGATACGTTTACTTTTATATTTCATTCTGTTTTATTTAACAAGTAAAATGGGCCAACAGTGTTATTTAATAGCAGCAGCAGCTTCCCCAGGGATAGGCATACCATTCTGACTAAACAGAAAAGCCTTCCTTGTTCTCTGTCACAGGACTGATGAGAGTGGCTCTCCCATGCCCACTGAGAGGACACCAACAGCTGCAGAGGAAGTGGCTAACTAATGGCCTATAGTGGCTGTATGTGCTACTCCAGAGTGATCCCATGTAAAAGATTAGTGGCCTGAGGAAGAATTTATGGCCATAGCAGAGTCAACCAGCTATGGCTAAGGCAAACTGCTAGCATGCTGTGGTGACAAAGGCTGTTTGCTTAACTTTTTCTTTTTGTGGCTGGAAGAAGGACTGACCATAAGACTGGTAGCTTGTTCAATGGTCAAGGAGAAAATGGTGCCTCTTTCCCAGGGAAAACAAGCAGCAACAGACTATAAAAATGTAAAGTCTTTAAAAATCACTTTTTCCACAAAAACACAGTAAAAATAATTTAGAATACTTTACCACTCCAAGAAGTAAAATAAATACAATTTCTCCATGAAAAAAATGTTTTTCAATCACTCAGTCACTTTAAATAACTTTTAAACTGACAGGAAAAAAAACTTTCCTGTTTAAAAGTACAGTTAAGTCTCTTGACAGTCTGTTAAAGGATAAACTCCTAGCTTAAAAATAAGTTTCCTAAACAGGAAAGTACAATAAAATAACAGTGTATATAAAATAGAAGGGGCTTCCCCCCAAAGGGCACTTGTCTGCTCAGCAAAGGAACAGCACAAGCCGACTGCCAATCCTTGAAAGCCTGCACAGGAGTGTACATTTTGGTGGCAGGAAAGCCCTGAAGGGTTTGGCACTCAGACCTGTATTTTTAGTCAACTCAGCTCAAGATGACTGACAGTTTGGGTGAATGGAAGGTGCCATGAAGCTGTGGAAGGCCTGGCTGTTATAGCATTAGCAGGATATAACCCATATCAATATGATGAACATCTAAAGCAAATCTTGAGAGAGGTGCCTGTTTTCCAACATGGAGTTTATTATTTGGTGGAGAGTGGAACCTAGTGACTAAGCAGTTGGATATGAGCAGGAGATTGAGGGCAAGAATAGTTACAGCAGACAGTACATTTCTTTCTTTTTTAACTTTCATGAACTTTATTTACTTATCCCATGCATTGGACAAACAGGCAGACTGCATGCTTATGCTAGCTTGTTTTTCTGACACTCCTCCACTTATTAACTAACAAGTTGAGCATCATCCAAACAAATGAACAACACAAACAAAACTGTACTTGGTACTAATATCTAACAATATAAGAATACCACTCTATGCCATCAACCTTTCAATATCCAGTGTCACTGCTAAACATTCATTTTACTCATAAGAAGGCTTCAACTTTAAACTAATTTCAAATAATAAATACTGGACTATTCAGTATAAATTAACTACAAAATGAAAGCATTACTTACAGCTGTGTTGTGTTAATTTTCAAACATATGACTTCAATCCACTGATTGCTGGCAACGTCTCTGTCCCTATTTCCACTGGCATTTTTCATAACTGTCCTGGTATATATTATTGAGTATCATATTCTGCTGCATTTTCTGCATCTAATTGGCATCCCTGTTTACTCCATATTTCTTATTTCAATAAGTGTAATCGACTCGGGCTATCTATTAACCTGTATTTCTGCCATTACTTCTAAGTCACTCAACAGGCTAGTAAACTCTTCCAAGTAAGGCTCTCTTGGTAGCTTCCAATTCCTTGTTATTATCTTTTTAGCCAGTATCAGTATTAGAGAAGCTAATGCTTTCACACAAGGGAATGCTCTTTTATTTCCACTTATCCTAGGAGAAAGATTTTTTCTGAAAGCTGATATTCAACTCCTAGAAAGTTCTGTAATTGTCTATTGCCTATTTAAACAAATCTAACTTATTACATGCCCAAAACATGTGCCTCCAATCTTCTCTTTGATTCTAATAACATCTCCGTCATAAAGGGCTGACATCTGGGAACATATGATGGAGCCTATCAGGGGTATAAAAATATTAATGGAGACACTTCCAGGCAAAAATTCTAAATTTCCTGGACTACTTTAGGGGCCTTAAAAATTTCCAGTCAAACCACATCTGAGATAACTAGCCTTAAACTTTCTTCCAAAGCTGGTGTTTGGTTTGCCTTCTTTTGCCACTTATCAAATAGCAAAGCTCTATATAATCAACCCATGACACCTTTTGGAGGGTCATCTGATTCCCTGGATTCTATCAAGATCTCTTATCATCTCAGACCTTCTACTCCCCTGTACTTCTAAGTATGTGTCCACTTTTGCATTCACCTGGTAAAGCCCATGGTATCTGAACAGATCTCCCCTGCTCAGACAGTACCTATTGCATAGCACCCCCAACTAATCCTCCCAGTTAAATCACATACCTTCTCCCAGAAATAAAATTTCTTGAGTCCATGGGACCATCAACTTGCAAATTGCATATCTATACGTATAAGGGGTTCCAACATCCCTATGGTGCCACTTCAAACCACACTTTTTGTATACTTCTAGAAGCAATAGCCTTAATAACATCTTCAATAAATAAAGTACAGCTCTCGATACTTCATGTGCTGATTTTAGGTAGGTCCAGATAGTGATTTTTTTCTACTTGATTTAAATTCTGTATCTGCCAAAAGTATCTGCTTCCATCTTGAGATGTAAGTTGGGTTCTGCAGTTTATAAAACAATTGAAGATAAGCTGCTTTAAAGTGGTTGTATAGATTAGGGGCAGCTAACCCCTCATCCTCTTGGGATAGTGCCATATTTTGCCACTTTACTCTCTCAAGTGCTTACAGTTCCATATATGCCTCACATCCAAGATGGCTAGACACTTATTAACAGCTTAACTTCAGCTCTCCCAGTGTGAAAAAAGAAACTGAAAGATAAGGACTAAGAACTCTGCCACTTTTAATAAACTGAGTTACTGGCTAGTAAGTACACTGCCTGGATGCCAGCAAAGAAATAACTTAGAGAGCCTGAAAGAAAATCTGCTAGAAAAGGTGAAGAGAAATTGCTGCCCAGGAAGAATCCTGCAGCTGTTCAGCAAAAAGCAGTTTAAGCTCTAGCTTTGGTGAAGATATGGCTTCCACTGGCCTAGAGGAAAAAATAAGACGTGTTCAGAGCTGAATAAAATAAATGAAACATTGAAGGAGTATATCAATTCAAATAACAGAAGGCTGGAAAATGGAAGAAGCTTTAAACAGATATTCAGATGAACCTATAAAACTGAAAAAAATCAGAGGTTTAAATGAAGAAAAATCTGGCTGAGTATGAGACTGCTCAAGATGAGATATTTCAGAAAATGGTAGAATTAGAGGACAGAGCTCACTGTGAAAACCTGAAATTTTCTGCTGTACCAGAAAAACTGGAAGTTACACACTGCATTAATTTTATGACGGCACAAATAAGCAACTTGACTGGTATTCCACAGCAGCATTTGTCATTGAAAGGGCACATTGTTGGTATGTTCCAATCCTGGCCATGAGAAAGCAGCCAAAACCTGTATCAGTAAAGATGCAATCCTACTAGTAGAAGAGTTGATCGTAACAAAACTGTGGCAGAAGGGCAAAGTATGAAAAACTGGAAACAAGTAGAGTACATACCTCCCAACCATCCCGAATTACTCAGTTTTTACCGAGTTTTGGGGTCCAAATGATGGGGTGCCACGATTCTTGAGTGACACAGAGTGGCAGCCCCATCATTTCCGATTTTTCCACTTTATTTTTAAGTTTCGCACTGTTTTGGCTGATGTCATCATGTGCGCGATGACGTCAGCACCATTGGTGCTACCAGCCTATCGGAATTAAGCTCTGCAGACATTTCCGGCTGGACTGTTCAAATGCCGGCTGCCTGCTTTCCTTCAAGTCTTCAGTTTATTATCTAGACATTATGTGGAAATGGCTTAATGCTGCTGCTTTCAGAATAAGCCTGTGTCAGCTTATTATCCGGACATTATGTGGAAGGGCTTAATGCTGCTGCTGTGTCAGTTTATTATCCGGACGTTATGTGGAAGGGCTTAATGCTGCTGCTGTGTCAGTTTATTATCCGGACGTTATGTGGAAGGGCTTAATGCTGCTGCTGTGTCAGTTTATTATCTAGTCTGGACGTTATGTGGAAAGGGCTTAATGCTGCTGCAATTAGCTTAGATAATGGAGCGGAAACTTAACTGCAAATGCTGCTTGCTAAGGAGATTGTTCAGGACACATGTGGAAAGGGCTTACTGCTGCTGCAACAGGGGCAGAAACTTAACTGCAAATGCTGCTTACTTGCTTGCAAAGGAGTTTGTTCAGGATGTATGTGGAAAGGGCTTAATGCTGCTGCTGCCGGAATGAGCCCAGGTAACGGGGGTGGAAACTTAACTGCTTGCTAACGTTATGCCTGTCAGTTTGGATTTAAGGTAACAGGCGGGAAGGGCTTGCTGCTTCCATTCAATGTAACAGAAACCTAACTGCAAATTCTGGTGTGTGTGTGTGTGTGTGTGTGTGTGTGTGTGTGTGTGTGTGTGTGTGTGTGTGTGTGTGTGTGTGTGTGTAAATGCCCCCTTTATAATACACCTGGTGGCTAGAGGTACTCAGACTCAAACCCTGTACTCTGTGTATAGGGTAAAAAGAGACTAAAGTCCCTAGCCCCCACTTGTAAATTGTTTTGTTCTGTTCCTCATGAATGCTGTGGTTTCAGGATGTCTGTGACAAATCACTGAATGTTGAATTTATTAAATAATGACAGGCATTTGAATTTCAGATTTCATATTCTTCAGAAACTAAATGTAACAAAATGAATTTATTCTAGCAATTTTCTAAGTTTATAAGATCAGTATTTAAAATTTATACCTAATTTGGGGCTGTATTCCCCCATTGCTGGCTTTGTCCAGGTTGTTTTGTGCTAAGAGGTTGAGAACTATGGTGAAAACTGGTGAGAAGTGAGAACTTTTAGTTATGTACTTACCATAACTTTAGATGTTTGGGATCCATCTCGCCTACATTCTGTACTGATGGGTTCGGAGCCGATCCTCGGCTCCGACTCGGCACGCTATGCAATAGAGCGAAGTCTCTAATTGGTTGAGCTATTCTATATCCCAGGATGCACCACCACAAATTCCCCAGATCTTGTTTGTCCACACACATGCACCCACACATGCACTGCTGATATAACATTGCCAGATGTTTCAAGATGAAACGGTCGAACTCGAACCGTCCGGTCTCTTCTGATCTCCAAGGCAGGGGGAAGGAGGGTGGGTATTAGGAATGTAGGCGAGATGGATCCCAAACATCTAAAGTTATGGTAAGTACATATCTAAAAGATGTTATGTGATCCTATCTCGCCTACATTCTGTACTGATGGGACAGCGTCCCTAGCACCTGATTCCTGGGTGGCTCACTGGAAAACACTCCTGAGAACTGTGGAACCGAAGGAAGCTCACCCCTGAGATGCCACATCCAATTTGTAATGAGAAATAAAGGTGTGAGGAGAGGACCAGGTAGCCGCAGCACAAATGTCACTAATGGCAAGCTTAGCATGAAATGCTGTTGAAGTAGCCATAGCCCTTGTAGAATGAGCTTTCACAGTGGTTGTAAGCTCTCTATTAGAAAGAAAATAAATATGACTGATACAGTCTCTGATCCACTTGGCAATAGTGACCTTCGTGATGGCTTTGCCCAATTTATTGTCTGAAAAGGACACAAACAACTGATCCGTTTTTTGTGTTTGGTGCGTCCTATCTAAGTAGAAACGCAATTGTCTGTGGACATCCAATGAATGGAAGATATATTCTGCTCTGTCTGAGTAATTGGGGAAGAAAACTGGAAGTTCCAAAGACTGTTGAAGACAGAAACTCGAACAAACTTTGGGAACAAAAGATGGATTAGGCCTAAGGGATGAAAAACCAGGTACGGCGGGTTGACACATAGGGCTTGAAGTTCCGAAACTCTTCTGGCTGATGTAATTGCCACCAAAAAAGCGGTCTTCCAGAAAAGAAATTTCAAGTCAGAAGTTGCTGCCAGTTCAAAGGGGGAAGAGGTCAAGGCACCTAATATGAAATTGAGATCCCATGGTGGAGCAGGATGAGAAACTGGAGGACGTAGCAGCCCAGCACCTTTCATGAAGGCTTTACACAACTTATTGCTCATTAAAGGTGGGTCTATACTTGCATGAAAATTAGAAATAGCTGCTAATTGAACCTTAATGGTAGAGACTGAAGATCCTTGATTGAATAGGGAAGCTAGGAATTTTAAAACGTCCACCACCGGGGCAGTAATGGGATCTAAACCCCGGAGTTGGGCCCAAATGGTGAATCTCTTCCATTTACTATTATACATTTTCTTAGTCGAATTCTTGTGGGCTGAGGACAAGATATGTATAACTTCTGAGTCTAAAACCTAGTTCCTTACTATAGTTGGAAGTGGAGGAGCCAAGCTGTTAACTTCAGTGAGTGAAGGGACTGGTGAAGCTGTCCCGACTGGTGGATCAAGAGATCTGGAACCTGGTCCAGGAACCATGGACCGTCCAGTGCGTATTTCCGAAGAAATGGCAGCCAAACTTGACGAGACCAGTATGGGGCAACTAAAATCATCTTGCACTGCAAGTGAATCACCTTCTGGATCACCCTGGGGAGAAGGGGAACCGGAGGAAAGGCGTACAGTAAGCAGGTGGGCCAAGCTTGGACTAGGGCGTCCTTGGGAAAACTCCCCAGACTCGGGGTAAGGGAAAAGAACCGTAGACATTTCGTGTTGAGGGGGGTTGCAAAGAGGTCGCAACAAGGAGTTCCCCATCTTCTGAAGATCTGAGATGCTACTCTGTCATTCAGAGACCACTCGTGTGGGGAGAGAATGGTTCTGCTGAGTCTGTCGGCTATCACATTGGATCTCCCCGGGATATGTGTTGCTACCAAGAAATGGTTGGTTGCAACAGCCCAATTCCATACTCTCATGGCCTCTCTGCAAAGCGGGTAGGACCTGGTCCCTCCCTGCTTGTTCAGGTACCAGACTACAGACATGTTGTCGGACTGAATGGCAATCATACCTTGGGGGAGGTAGCAGTGTAGTGCTTGGAGCGACAGAAGCACTGCCCTCATTTCCAGTATGTTGATGTGTAGAGAAGTCTCGCTGGGGTGCCACTTGCCTTGAACTGACCTGCCCAGGTAATGTCACCCCCACCCTGTCTGGGAGGCGTCCGTAGTCAAAGTGGCCACTGGAGGAGGAGGAACGAAAGGTCGCCCCCGATCCAGGTTGGACGAGATAAGCCACCAACAGAGGTCCTGTTTGCACGTCTCCGTAATTATAATTTGGTGACTGAGAGGGAGTTCCTGATACGACCACTGGACCGACAGGAGCCACTGGAGAATCCTCATGTGTAATCTTGCTAAGGGAACCAGGAGAACGGTAGCCGACATGGAACCCAACAGTCGTAGGACCATCCTTGCTGGGGCTTGGCGTTTGAGGAGCAATGCTCGGACTTGAGATTGTAATGTTTCTATTCTCTCTGTAGGAAGATAGACCCACATTTGCCTTGAGTCTATGTCTTCCCCGATAAACCGTATAAGCTGAGATGGCAGCAACACAGACTTTGCCCAATTGAAGGTGATTCCTAGGGAGGTTCCTAGAGATATAGTGGCTGCTAGGTTCTGTAATAGTAGATGCCTGGAGGTGGCAGTTAGGAGCCAGTCGTCTAGATACGGAAACACCTGGAATCCAAGACTCCTCAGGTGAGCAGTCACCACCGCCAAACACTTGGTGAACACCCTGGGGGCTGTGGTGAGATCAAAGGGCAGTGCGCAGAACTGGAAATGACTGTCTCCCAGGCTGAAGCGCAGATGTCTCCTGGACGCCTGATTTATCAGAATGTGATAACAGGCGTCCTTGAGATCTATGGAGCACATCCAAACACCTTTCTCCAGTAGCGGGAGAATGGATTGTAAGGTGACCATCCGGAACTTGGACTTCTTGACTGATCGATTCAGGTTGCTGAGATCCAAAATGGGCCTCAAGTCCCCGGTCTTTTTTGGCACTAAAAAGAATTTTGAGTAAGTCCCTAATCCTGTCTGGTCTACGGGGACCGGTTGGATGACTCCTTTTTGAAATTTGATGGCTGCAATATCCCGTTGACTGGGTGGGAGGTCCGGGATTTTCCTGGATGGAGGGGGGGGGTGTGAAAAGGGGATGACGTAACCTCCGGCGAAGATTCGGAGCACCCATTGGTCCTGAGTGATACTCTCCCAGGCCTTTAGGTGCCTCAAAAAATGACCCCCGACTGGCTCCGGAGCTGCACAGTCGGGCAATCCTTCAGGGATGCTGAGAGGTTGAAGAGCCACGAAAGGACTCACAGTCTCCAGTGTTGCGGGGGCCTCTGCCACCTCTGGGACGGCGTCTTCCGGAAAAATTTCCCCCTCCTCTGCCTCTAGAGGGGGGATCGTCCTGCTGTGAGGGGTAATTCTTTTGAGATTTACGGAACCACATTTTCCCTCCTCTTTTAGCCTTGGGATAAGGCCGAAAGGGAGAGGAAAGCCATGCTCCTATGGCAGTCAAAGTTTTACCCTGTTGTTCACAGCGGGTCAAGGTGTCCTTTACCTTGGGTCCGAACAAAGAGGACCCATCAAAGGGAGCATCGGCAAAGGAAGACTTGAAGGCCTCCGCAAAATGACACAGGCGGAGCCAGGCTTGTCTCCGTAGAGCAACGCCCGTACCCGCTGCTCTACTCGCCCCCTCGGCTGCATATGAAATGAGCCTCATGGACGAGTTCGATATCGACGACAGGGTAGCCAACTGAGAGCTAACCGTCTGGGCTAACTGCTCAGGCAGGTTACCAGAGAGGGTATCTGAGAGTTCCTTGATCAGGTCCCTCTGAAGTCTAGTGAAGTGCGTGAGGTAATTCAGAGACCTTAATGTAAAGGCCGCTGAAGAAAGGGTGCGCTTCCCGTACCAGTCCATGCTCCTAGACTCCTTATTAGGGGGATGGACAGACGTCAAAGCCTCTGCCACATCTTGCTGGGTAGCAGATGCCACCACCATAGCATCTACAGCCACACCTTTAGTGAGAAATTCCTTTTCCGGGGGTGCTGACAAAAATTTGTTAGGGCGAGCAGGCACCGGTTCCACAGAATCTGGATGTTCCCACACCCTTCGAGAGATCAAATCCAGGAGCTCATCGAAGGGCGGAGACACCCAGGAGGCGGAGGGCTGAGCCCCAAAGGCCTTGAGGAACACCGACTCGTCAGAGGAAGGGGGTTTGGTCTGCCAGCCGCCTCGTTGCTTGAGGACTTCCAGGATGTCCGCAAAGGAGACATCATCTGAGGACGACTTGGGGGACCCTTCCGCACCATCAAGATCAGTGTCGGAGGTGATAGACTCATCAGGGGAGTCGACATGCTTCCTCTTGCACTGTTTTTTTCTTGGGGGTTCCTCCGAAGACTCTTCAGAGGGACCTCCAGGAAGAGGGGGACCTCCAATGGGGGTGACCTCAGGCCCCAGGGCTCTGCTGTCTTGAGACAGGGGGACTACAAAAGACCCAGTCTCCATGCCTAGGGAAGGTGCCGGGGAGATGGTGGAGGTAGCCAAAGAAGATTTGGCCAAAGCACTCCTCATGGCTCTAAAGGCCGGACCCCCAAAGCCATAACAGCAGATGGCACTCCCGCAGCCGACGCACTGAGAGAGAGGCTCAGAACCGAAAACATCGGTCCCGAAGCGTCACCCCCGGGGCCGACCGAAGAGGTCCGTGTACCGAACTCTGACCCAAAGGCTGGAGTAGGAGTAAGGGTCAGAGCCGACCCGGACACCTCCATCGGCTCCACCAGCACCAACTCCAACGGTGCCGAGGCTGTTGGAGGAGGAACCAAGGCTAAAGGGTGGACCATCGGCTCCGAAGCCGACTGGGCTGGAGCCGAAACTAATTTTTTGAAGACTGGAGACTGAAACAGCCTTTGGCGCACCCTGTCAATGTTCGAATCTGACATCTTGGAAGATCGGGAGGAGATCGAACGGGTCCGACTAGACTTCTCCACCGGTTCCGAAGGACTAGGGGACCGGCTCCGAATTGTTTCGATCAAAATCAGTGCCGAAGGAGACTCCATCGTAGTTTCCCTCGGTGCCGAAGAGGACTTCGGCGCCGAAGGGGAAGAGTCTGAGCAGACAACCCTCATCGGCTCTGAAATCAGCGGAGCTGATGAAGGTGATCCGCCTCTTGAAGCTCCAGCCATCGGCTCCGAAGCCAGAGGAGTCGAGGCTGGAGGCATCGAGGCAGACCGTTCCGCCCTTGGCTCCGAAGTCCGTGGAGCCGATGGAGAAGCCTGCCTAGATTTCTTAGTGGTCGGTTCCGACGGGCTGGTCGGAGCCGACGATTTCTTTTTCTTAGAGGAAGAAGAAGAGGAAGATAAGGCCTCTTCAAAAGTAGGCTTAATAAGTCCTTTTAAAATCAATTTATTTTTCATCTCTTGGAGGACTCGAGAGGAAAAAGCGTGACACACACTACAGGACTCCTGAAGGTGTTTGGGTCCTAAACAGTACACGCAAAGGGAGTGATCATCCGTTATAGACATTTTGTAATTGCATCTAGTGCATTTTTTAAATCCAGAGGGTCTGTGCTCTTTTGACACAATGCCAAACAGTTAGTCAAAAACACTGAAAAATCAGAACAAACACACTTACAGTAAAAAATATAAGTCAAGCAAAGGGTATTGGTCACACAACAGGAGGGCCAAGAACCCTCTAACTAAAATGGGAACTTGATCACCTCACAAACACTACACAAAAAAGGCTACTCACACACGAGGGGAAGGCCCCTCTAACTTAAACGGAAACCTTTCCCTGTAAAAAAACAATTTTTACCACAAAAAAGTTCAGAAAACTCAGTCATACACAAAGATAGCTGTTAAAACAGCTTTTTGGTTAAGTTTAAGAAATTTCCTGACAGAAAAATCTAATAAAGAAAGCACTTAGCTCAGCCAAGCTCGGGACCACGTCTTTGCTGTGTAAGCGGCAAACGAGATCTGGGGAATTGGTGGTGGTGCATCCTGGGATATAGAATAGCTCAGCCAATTAGAGACTTCGCTCTATTGCATAGCGTGCCGAGTCGGAGCCGAGGATCGGCTCCGAACCCATCAGTACAGAATGTAGGTGAGACAGGATCACATAACATCTGAATTCACTAAATGATGGCTATTTAAGTTTCGGGCTTCCTATCTTTTGGGAAACAAACTGCTTATATGGCATAGTGGTATGTTGCTCTGACTGTAGTGCACAGTCCTGTGTTCAAGACTTGGCAGTGAAATGCTTGGTGGTAACACATTTTATTCTTGCTACTTTACAAAATTATACAAGCAATGTTTAAGATGTGTCACTGGTTTTTGGCCTTTTGTCCCTCCCCTGCAAAAAAACTTAAATTGAAAATAAGTGTAAGAAGCTGTGCAAGATGCCTATACCTTACACTACTGTCATTCTATTTTTATATGTATTGTGTGTTTGTGTGTGTGTGTGTGTGTGTGTGTGTGTGTGTGTGTAAGTAAGTAGACTTTTTATGATAGAAATGTTCTGAATTGGGCTGTTTTGTCATTACTGTTTCATGCAGTTTGTTTCATTGCCTACTGAAAAAATGTTCAAACAATAAATTTAAAATTTGTTCTGTCCTCTAACAAGTGTGCTGTATTATACAAGGAATATCATTTACTAAAGTCAGGAAGGTGTATCAAAGAACCCATGTATGTTTCTTGTTTTGTGTGCAAGGGGCTAGTGATTTGAAAACAACCCAAAGGTAATCTTTATCCACCAATGAGCAGATGCATTTTCTTTGGATGTGGTGTAGGTTTCAATGCTATTTTAATGAATGTGAGTTTCAAGGGCAGAGAAGTTTTAATCCCAAGTCTATTTTCATTGTGAGACAGTATTGCTTTGTTTAACAGATGTCTGTTGGTGTTTGTGCATTGTGCTGTAAAGTGTAAAAATAAACTCCAAATAATCATTGTAGAAGTAAAGCAGTATGCACACATTAGTGTTCATGGTACATGGGGCAAAATAGCCAGGTAATGGGACATTAGAATGGCTGCAGGGGACTCTGGTGCCATATTTTGGTTGTCTGTTCTTCAGTTTGCATGAAAGTTGGTACCCCACAATTCCATGGGAGTGTGCGGGGTTACATAATTATGTATGCAAATTTTATGTTAAACAGCGTACAGATTTCTACCTATTTTTCATGGGCCTTGTCCAGATTTTTGATGTTTCAAGGTTGAGAGGTATGGTAGAGTATTTATGGAAAATGATTATTCACTGTACATCAGGCAGAAGAGAAGCAAATTTATTCCAGCAATTGGGGAATGCTAAAAGGCAGGTATGAGATTCAGCTGTCTTCAGAATATTTTTCCTTGAGGATCAAAGTCCTTTTTTTGATTCAGAATTCAGAGCAGGATAAGGAGGAAGTGCAAAAGATTGTCCAGCAAAAAGTGAGCTGTCAAACGGAAGGGGACTGTGCTTCTCATTCTTCTGATAATAAAGCTTGTAGTGAGGCTTTGCCAGTGAAACATTTTCTAATGTTTCAAAGGAAAATGCTTGAGAGACACAGAAAAGCATAGGAGTTGACTAGAAGAATTGTGGTACCTTGGAATTGAACTGGAATCTGGAGCTGGGAGACGGAGATCAACAGGAAGACCAGCAACATGCATATTAGTAAATACATGTGAGATTACAAAGCATCAAATGAATTTGTGAAATATGGCTGCACAAGAAAAAGTGGAAAGAATGAACTTTTGTTGACTTTGTTAAACTTGTGAGGGACCGAGAGACATTTGCCTCACTTCATGTCACTAAGGGAAAGGGAATAAGAAGGAAAAAAGGTAACTAAGTAAAAGTTTCTGTTCTTAACAATATTTATATAAAACTTTTCATGATATAAATTGCATATTATATAGAAAAGTATTTTCAGTTATTGTATGTGGTAAAGATAGCAAAGTAAGCAGATACCTTTTTTCGTTTTCTTTTTTTTTTCTTATTCCTTTCATTCCTCTTTTGTAGTATTATGAAATGTAGGCATTACCATGCAAAAAGAGAAAAAGGCTGGAGAAAAGCATGATTAAGTTAATAGGCTTAGGTTGTTGAGGTGAGGGATGGAATGTAAAAGTATACAGATTATAATAATTGTAAAACTGATATGTTTTCTCTTACTGTTGCATAGGTGAATGTCTGGATTAAGACCCTTGACTTAATCTTCTAACAAATTTTAACTGGAAACAAGTAAACTGAATGTAATTAAAAGTTTTCCTTTAGCAATAAATGTTCAGCATGTCTTCAGGAGTCTGCAGCTAAGGACTACATTTTTTTCTTTTTCTCTTATGTTTCCATGAAGACAAGCTGATTATAAGATGATAAAAAGAAAACTGGTTTCTTTAAGGTTAAAACTTAATGTTTTCTGAACGTATGCTTTTTTTTACATCTGGGAGAGGAATAAAGATAAAAAAAGAAACAGTCAGCAATTAGAGTAAGTAGGAGCACAGACAGTAATATGTGTCTTAGCACTGATAACATTAAACTTAAGTTCAGATATTGCCTGCATCTGCAGCTGTCTATTTTGGACAATTGTTCATATTATGAGGGTTAAACTTTCTAATATGAAGATGTACATAATTTTGTGTGTTTTGTATTAAGTTAACATGTTTTTATGGTGTTCTGGAGGTGTTTGTGAGGTTTTTCATTAAAACAAAAAGTCTTGTAAAATGGGACATAGATTCAAATGGAGTTGACAAGAAATAACTGTATAAAAGATCAACCTACCAAACATTAATGGGTGCATGCATCACAAAAGCTGGAAATACGACATCTGAAAAGCTGTCATATATAAAAGATGGGAATAATAACTTCTTATCATAATTATGACAGTTTCCATATTATCCTGGAATGTGAATTGTCTCACAGGAATAGACAAAATAGAAGGAACATTGAATTATATTAAGAAATGTAGAGTGAAAATAATACTGCTACATGAGACATATTTGGAAGGGACTGAGCATGTAACTTTGATAAAGAAAACATTTCAAGATGGATATTCAGCAGAATATTAGGGACAAAGGAAAAAGGGAGTACTTATATTAATTGTTAGAGGAGCTCCAATAATGAACAAGAGGAAAAAAAGCTAATATGGTAGATTTGTGGTAGTAAGGGGCTACTGGCAAGGGAAGAGGATTATACTGGCAAGTATTTATATTCCACTTAAAACTGCTATTATAGAGCTTGAGAAAATTTTTGGAAAAATTATCAGCTTTCAGCAAGGAATTCTACTTATAGGTGGCGACTAGAATTTGATTTGCATCAGTGAGGATGTATCAGGGAGAATATAACAAAAGTATAGTCACAAAAACTAAGGTTTCAAGCAAGGTTCACAGGAATAATAAATAATCCTAAGAAAAACTGAGAAATCCTTTATTTTGTTGAACAGGTAAGCGCTTTCACGGTTCAAATCCGCTTCATCAGACCATATTAAAATCACAAGTAAACTGACAAATATTTAAAACACAGAACAACCAATCAAAACAACTTGTCTCAGTTTTTCTAAGGATTATTTATTATTCCTGTGAGCCTTGCTTGAAACCTTAGTTTTTGTGACTATATTTTAATTTTTTGCTTTGTGGTTTCTTCATCAACAACAAGGTATATATATTCTTTCTACATAATATAACAAAAGGATAAATATCTGAAGAAATTTATGAAAATGTTTAGCATGGAAGATATGAATTCAGTAGTAAGAACTTGGAAATAATTTATATATTATTCCTCAAGGCAAAATAACTGGGCTAGGCTAGACAGAAATTTTATTTCACGGGAATATGTTAATTTAATTGAAAGCTTTGACACACATCCAATGGGTTGAATTCCAAAAGCTATTTGCAGACAGCATAGTATACAGAAGGAAGTCTTCAGCACACCAGCTGTGGACATGATTTCAGAAGACACACTGAGAGAAGTCCGAGTACTTAACTATGTAGGGTATGATAATTATGGATTCTATGCACACCTGTTGGATTTCAAAACACTTTGTGTGTGCCCAACACAACTTAAATGAGACAAACTGCAATACCACCTCTGTTTCAGAAATCCTCTATACATAGGGAATGTGGCAGGTGTGTCACAGACTGCTACCAGTCATATCCTATCAAAATTCCTGGCAGCAATGTTCAACAAAGTGAATGACTACATGCACTTTCCATCTACCCCCATGGAGCAGAGAACTGTAATGTACCAGTTTTATAACCTTGCAAACTTTCCATATGTACTTAGTGCAATAGATTGAACCTACATCCCTAACAAGACCTCAGTTCATCCAGTAGCAGACAGATACATTAACAAAAAGGGCCAGCATTCCCTGATCTGCCAGTTCATGTTTTCAGCAGATAGCAGCATAACAAGTATTATGGCAACACACCCTACAAGTGTCCATGATGCTACCACATGGAGGAAAAGTGGTCTGAGGGACACATTCCAGCAAGGTGAAATACCTGAGGGACTGCTACTGAGTAAGCACAAGAACACAGCTAGGATATAAGCTAAGGTCACTTCTCAACAATATCCATGCTAACAACATGTGTATTTACTCCCCACAACAGATGACTGTGGTTATCCATTTGAGTCATGACTAATGGCCCCATACAGAAAACCATCAAACCCTACAGAGAAGGCCTCTATTAGAGTGCATGCAACAACAAGAAATATCATTGAGTATATGTTCAGTTTACTGAAAGCTAGATACAGATGTCTGGACACATCCAGAAGTGCACTGCAATACACAACTGAGAAAGCAGCTCAGATGATAACTGTGTGTGCCGTACCACACAACATTCAAACAAGAGCATGTCAGTCTTCCAGCTGCAGGTCTGGGTGAGCTATCCCAAGAACTCAAGATATCTGAAGCTGATATCCCAGAGGTATCAGAGGAGGAGCAGGAGAATGTTGGATCAGAAGACACAGTTATAGGTGATGGAGGAAGTGACCTCAAGTGCAGGCCCAGGCAACATGGTGGAGTCCAACACACAACTTTGAATTATGACAAGTCATGGATACAGAAGTACACAGACTAAATACTGATGTTCAGGTGTTGCCCTACCACAGCAGCACAGATTGCATCTAATGGCAGTTACCCACTAGATGTACCCACTGAGCATCAGACATAACATAATCATATATGTCATATAACACAGGTCTGCTACACATTGATACAGCTTATGAACCTATTGTGGCAACATTCCTGGTCTGCCTGTTGTTGCACCTGCACAGGTTGTGCCCCCAGCAGACGTACCTGTAGTGTACAATGTTAGGGAACTATCAAAGCCATGACATGAGGTTGAGGCAATAACAGGTAATGATAACAGTAACACTGTATGGAGCCACTTACCTGCTATTTCCTGCTGTTGCGTAGAGTAGATGGACCCATGAACATTCATGCAGGCAGCATTAAACATGTTGCTTGCACTGTTCTGTCTGTACTGCAGTTGTATGGCTACATGTCATCCCACTCACATTGATCATCATCATCACCCTTTGTGGCTCTCTGTGCATGATTAATTTCTGATGCTGAATAACAAAAACAATAACACATGAATATGCAAGTTTCAGCAATATGGGATAGTTTATTCTACAGTCATCCATGTTGTGCAAAGTAACACACTCATATATGGCCTGGAACACCAGCTTCTATCTCACCCCTCAGGTATGTGGTGCTCTCCACTCACCACATGCAAGGATGCAAGAAATATTGTGATTTCATCAGGGGGTCAATGGTGGGCCATCACCAGCAGCATCCCTTGATCTCTTATACCATTTTAACCTGTTGACTGCATGGAAGATCATATCAGGGCAGCAATGGTGACAGGCCTCATGGGATCTATTGTGACCTCCCACTGCATTAATCATGTTGTTGAGGTTGACCCATACTTCATTCCTCCATACTCTATTCCCTGCCATCCAAGGAGTCTATCATAAACTTGTTCTCTTGTGGGGAGAAATTGTCACCCCAGGTCTGTTTGCCATCTGAAAGACCGTGGTATGCACATGTTGAGATTCATATGGAAGCCCAATTATGGAGATGATAATGTGGATAGCTTATGCTACAGTAAACACTATGCATTCCTGTGCAATGCAAATTTCTATGAAGTTCTTACTGTGACCTATAGTAATGTGACATATAAAAACCTACAACAATGCCTGATACATACCAATGGAGGTCTAAACAAAACACAAAACCATCATGCCACAGGAGCCACAGTCTGTGTGTACTTTGCATTAATATACTACACAAACATATGTGTACAACAGAAATGTGCAATAGCTCTAGCTGTAATGCAATTGCAGCCTAAACACACAAGCATTCAAAAACAATCTGTCATATGATGTTATATATAATGACCTCAGATCAACAAAATCATTACTGAGCAGTGAATGCCATCCACATCAGCCCGCAGTATCTGTAAATTATCAATTGAACAACTTACGGAAAGTGTTGGAAATGTTCAGGATTTGTAAGCAGGCCACAGATAGTACAGATCCTTTTTGCACTAACCCAGTAGTTCCAATACTTGTTTTAAGAATCATCAATGAGTAAAAATCCATAGTAGATAGTAATGTATGGATAATGCTGGAATTCATAGTTTTCCATACATACACCACAGAGTGTATGGTCACCTGAAAGAGATATATATGGATAATCTGTAAATCCATATTTATATACTGTTCACTTTTGCTTTGTATATCTGTCTGTACAGCTGTATATGGGAAATTACTGCATGTCCTTGATGCAGATGTTAACACCTGTATGCATACAAATAAATCACACAGCTCTATATTAAGTTAAAAACATTTTTCATCATGCACATTTTTTCCATAAATGCATAAATCTAGAGAGATACATTTGAGAATGAGTAATGTTAACACAGGTGTATAATGACCTATGATTCCCCAAAACTGAAATGCTAGCAGGTGCCAAATTACCTTAGCAGCTACCTATGACTCAGGTATAACTGAAAGTAAGAGCAACTAATTGCATACATCTTTTAAGTACCATTTGCACCATAAAAAAATCAATGAAGTAAATTAAAATTCCAGGTTTTGCAATCTCATTTGGACACATCTATGTAAGTTCTTGAAATTTGACACATTAACCAATAGCTTGGAGTAAAGAGAATGTGCTATATACAAGTACCAAATAGGTATCATTAAACAGTATATGTGTAGCATGTGCCCATTGTCTTCCAGGGACCTGATAACATGATATAAGCACCACTTTTAAATATTGATTTAGATACATTTACAGATCAGACCATGGCCACCTGCAAACTAAGTGGGACCTCAGGAAGCAATTTTCAGATTTGTGCATTATTCCATTGGACTATCAACATTATTGAAATGGCTACTTCCAAAAGGCTTCAAAATGTCCAGGTACCCAATTGGACCAAGGAGGAGGCTACCCAAATGCTGACCATCTACGCTGGCGTGGAGGATCACATGAGAGCCAGGCCATGGAACTTCGCAATGACATTTGGAACCGAATTGTGGAGGAGCAACGACAATGTATGGAGATCTATCAGACTGGAGTACAGTGGAGTGCCACTGCTATGATGATCTGCACTGGAGGGAGGCAGAGGAGTTTTGTTGGAGGGTCACCGAGGTACGTCGCCAGCCAATAGATACTTATAGTAAGTGTCATAATACTACTTATACCTATACATTCCTATGGAATTTAGATATATATAGCTGTAACACAAATATAACAGATATATGCCTTTTATAACCATTAAGTAGATATTCTGACAATTAGCTCATCTGGATAATTAATAAGATGTGGTAACTGTTCTCCATACAAGTGTATTTAATATTCTCCTGGATTTTACTTAATAATGTTAATAACATTGTAACATTGTAGGTGTGCATCTGTTTCCCAGCATATAATGACACAATTTCAAACATCCAAAATCGTCATGTATCACTGATGCCTATAGTGCCTAGGCAGCTGATGACTACACATTTTGTAGTTATCCATCATACTACGAAAGTATCACCTAGTCTGTCTCTATATATATGTCAATAGTAACACATAAATAACTTCTTTACGCCTGTTAATAAAATGAACATTCTTATTACAGTCCAACTGCCACCACATATCTTTTCATTTGTAATATGTGTTGATAGCTGTTACTTGCATATATTATGATGGCGAATAGCGGTTATGTGTCAGATGTGTCCATATTCATCCATTATCCACAAGAATATGGACACACACACACACACACACACACACACACACACACACACACACACACACACACACACACTTAAGAAGAAACATATGTTGGTTGATAGTGTGACCTGTAAAAAAACAGGCCAGCATTTATATCTGTTGTCATGCTGTGGGTTCAACTCCATGTTGGGAAAACATCCCATTAAGTTCTTATCTTTGTGTCTTTCACACATTGTCAAAAATTCTGCTCTACATACCCACTTATTGATAGTAATGATTGTTTTGCGCATGTTTATGAATAACTTGGTTATTTGCTAAATTTTTACAAATATACTTGTAATCCATAATGTATTGTGATTGGCACCTCTTTAAATACATGGTTATGCATAAAGCTTGGAACAGACTTTTATATTTCTGTCAAAATGTTTTGTGGAATATGTTATGATTTGCAAAAGTGCTATCAAGTATAATTTTGTCCTTCATTATTAAATTCACTTCAACAACTACCTCATCCTTATCTTTGGAGACAGACAGATGGTCAGACATACAGCTGAAATGCAGAACAGGGAGATACAGTAATGTATGCATTCGATTTGTGATGTACAGCATCTGGTATTTTTCCTGTTAACAGAAGCTATACGATACATGACACTGTCCCACTGCCTGAGGGATGAAGGTTTTCACTTGCTGTTACTGGTTATGACCACTGTGCTGACATGAATTCATTCTTGCAAATTATTTACCTAAATGTCCAGCACATTGTCCTTTTAGTAAATTCTAAGACATGATCCATATTAGTAGCCCATCCCTGCATATTAACAACCCCACGTCTTTTCACTGCATTCACAACACCCACTCTCATGCAAGTTGGATTAGCTAGACAGCTAGGTGTAATGGTTAGAGTGCAGATGTAGCTTAAAATTGCAGATTCAAATTTCAGATCCTCAACTCTTTTCAAAGATATAAAGTACTGTGGGTGTAGCATTGCAAAATGTGTATGGTGATTATCTGATGTTCTTCTACAAAACATTTTTAGAACCTGATCTGAGCAATGTATATCCCTGTTATTTGAAGACTACATAATTTATAGTTGCTCTTTTCTCTTTAAAGGTGACAAGGATAGGACCCATAATTGTGCCCTGTGCACTGAGTGGACGCACAGGTTGGAGGAGCAGTAAAAGGTGAGAAGTATGTTGCTTAAGTTGTCTGTTTTGTTAAATGAAATGTATCTGATACTTGTCACAGGCCCATATTTTTTTACATTAACATGTATACTGCTTATAAAACAGGAATAACTACCATGCATCAGTAAGTTAAGTACATGATACTGTGCTTGCAAGTCTGATTGAAATACAAATATGTTTAAATATCATTTAGCATCAAGCCAGAAGCCGTGATGGTGCAGCAGTAGCATTGTCGCCTCACGGCAAGAGGTTGTTCTCCCGTTCGATTCTCAGCTGGAGCGCCTTCTGTGTGGAGACTGCATGTCCTCCCCGCGTTCGAAAGACATGCATAAATGGGCGTGCCTTCGTTGAAGGTTGGACATTGAGCTGGCACCGTAAAAATCTACTGCCAATCATTAGAGGACCGTTGTTCTGCTGTGGCGACCCCTAACCGGGAAAAGCCAAAAGAAGAACATCATCATTTAGCATCAAGTCATGTTTTTGAAGGTAGTTTTTGAAACTTAGGCCACAACCTAAATGACAGGTATGTGCAACTGTCACACAGATTTTGAAGTGGATATTTCACATACAAGTCTATAGTGATTTGCCTTTTTTTGTAATGTAGATGGTGTACTTGTATATGTGGATCTGGTTCCTAGTGGCCGATCTGTTATGCATAGCTTGCTTTTTCACATACTGAATAGGTGTCTGCTGTGTCAGTATTCAGACTATCACTAGCAGACTTGTGGCATGCCCTTCATTTCAACATTGGTATTGTATCTGCCTACAACATCCTGGATAGTTTTGTTAAAATATACTTGTTTGTGGATATTTGTGCACATAAGCATGTATTTGCGCCATTTTATAATCAGCAAGCATCATCAGGATGTTTGCATTTTGCAGGGTAGTGAATGCTAATAAATGTAGGTAGTTAATACATACAGTTGTAGACAATACCATTTGTACAACAGTTACTAGATTCTCATGTGTCACAGGCTGTGACTGTGTTTATGACTGAACACTATTACTATTTGTTATTGTTGTATTCCTTATATTCATGTGGGGTCAGCCAGTGACCATGCTGCCTGGCTCAGCTGTTTTGTCATATGGCTTGCATATTTTCCACACTATTGTCATCTCACGTAGTCTTCATTTTAACAATGTTAATTGGTGGCTGTTTATATGACTCATTAAATCCACAGACTACAGTTTACATTCTGACAAAGACATACCTGCTCGAGGAACATATGCAAGGGAAAAAGAATGGCAATACTGATATCCTGTCAGACACCCAGCTGGACAGTATACTGAGGCAGATATCATTATTAAACAGTGCAGGTCCCAATACTAATGTTATATTATCATGTACAAGCTTGTCTTTTTTGAAATTACAGTTATGGGAATGTTGCATGAGGCAGTGTTAGCGCATGCTTTCATTCAAATGTCTGGATGTGCTACATGTGCTTGCTGTGCATATACTTGACATGCTTAATCCTGGCCAATAAACAACTGCTCAGGTCATGTTATGATATCCACTGGTAAGCTATGTTATGCATGCCACTGCATATACTTCATTAAGCTGCTCACATTGTGTGATGGATACAGTGCTCCTGACATTCTTTTATTGGACATGTCCTTAAGTATAGATGATATGACATAGGGACGATGTTGAGTGCATGAGGAATCATTCACTAGCAGCAAATCTGTTGATTATAATTGTGCTACTTGCTAATGTTTGTGCCATTTCATCTTGAACTGTGTTATAAATGAGACCTACATTGTATGCTGTTACACCTTCATTCTCATCTGCAGAACTCGCATGTGGATGGGAAGTTAATGAATGCACCTTTGATTGCAGATGTGCACATCAGATTCGGTTTAACATCAGCTATGATTTTCATCAGAATGTGTGGCCTGACAGACATTTGATTTTCATTGTTATTGAGTTCATTACTAACATACATAACATATGGTGGTACATTGGACTATAGTTGTAACATATTTTAATGTTTCATGAGGACTGTTTCCTGCCTCTTCATTGTGTCACATTGAGTATGTTATGCAGACAGATAGTATCAAGTAATATGTAATAGTATCAAGTATGCATATGTAATTTCTGTCCTTTGTTGTGATTCATCTTAACAAAGCATGGGACCTGTGGGTGACTGGTAATCAGAAGTAGATGATGAATGCATGCCAGGCCACTGCCAGAGTCCTCAGATGATGATGACCATGATGACGAGGAAAATGGACCTGCACATGTCATCATCCCTGTTGTACCTCGGAGGTGATAACACCAAGAACAACAGAGAGATGATTATCAGGAGCAGGAAGTGGTGACCAATGTATTTCAAACACAAATGAGGGACATGATTGGGATTTTGTTTTCAGGCTATGTGTGACTCATTCAGGGAAATAGCGCAAGAGATCATTCCCAGTGTTCATCCCCATCAGGGTGGACCCTCAAGTCCATAACTACTGTCCGTGTATTCCAATTGTGTAATGCTGCCACCATGCTGATTGCCATATAATTCACTGGACTGTACATGCACTTTTGTGCATGTATACCATACAGCTGCCATGTTTATGTTACATGTGAAAACATGCAATACAGATATCATCATGTGACATTTAATTACATTTCAACATGTGCATGATGCACACATTAACACATTACACTTTCCTTCCATATTCAGCTGTCCATGCACTGTGGCAATTAACATGCAGCTATTGCTGCAACAATTACCCTGTAAACATGTATTTTAGTGACAGAAGCTCATAGACAACACATTGTCCATAGTTCAGCAGTACCACAGTGGTATGGTTCAGATTTCTGTATTGCCATATTATGTATGTGCAACAGAAGGATATGCCATTACCCATGTGTTCTGGATGACAGTTATGCTGCCTCACTGGTAAGATGTCATGTTATGCGGCATGTGTTGGCCATGCTGATGCCATGTTGGGTCATATAACGGTATGTCATTCATATGGACAGTCCTCCTTTTCTGACTGCACATAACACACATTTAACATTCATTATACAACATGGAAATGCTAATTTATTCAGTAACACTACAGCATGGCATGTTTGTTACATTTCCACATCCATTTGTTATTCACGTAAGTTCACAACATTCAGCAGTAGTTGTGCACATTAACTGATGTATGTGCAAGTCTTTGCACATAGTCCAATCCATACTGAATACCATTGTACCTTTGACATGTAAGCATTCACTGACTTATTGTTGATGTGTTGTAATGATGGCTACAGGACTGTACTCTGCTCAGTAATGAGCAGGGTCTGTGACGTATAACTGCAGTTGTTAATTTCACACTGGCATGACTGTATATGTGTACATGATGGAAATTCTTAACTTGCTTACCTATGCCTGTGAATGTTACATGACTGCACACTGGAATAGGTATGATGATTTATACATGCCCATTTTTGTTGGCATCAGCACTTTAGATTGCCCATGTGACATACATTTGCCATTTGATTAAATGTGTTTTGGGTTGGCGTCAACAGCACCCAATGTGGTGTACACATGCATTTGCTAGGTGTAACCTTACCTTGTTGTCCTGCTTTATCATTGTCTTCCTTAAGGTGGGCCTAGGCTGTCCACTTCTCTTTCACCTTCGTAGTTATGTACTATATTTTGCAGATATGTTTGCTTTGTTGCAATTATTGTCCACTGTCATGTGTTACTTTGTTTACAAGGTCAACATGTGCCAAATGTATGGTCATTTTACAGATGCAGGACATATGCACACACATTGCTGGCTACTGCTTGCACTACACCCTTGTTCCCATAATACTTGTGTGTTAACCACTACACATTGTTGAAATCATGTGCATATGTTTTAGAGCTGTAGTGTTAGATTTGTGAACATATTCTTACATACTGTTGGTGTGTGTGTGTGTGTGTGTGTGTGTGTGTGTGTGTGTGTGTGTGTGTGTGTGTGTGTGTGTGTGTGTGTGTGTGTGTGTGTATATATATATATATATATATATATATATATATATATACATATATATGTATATACACATATATCTACACACATATATCTATATATCTATCTTCTTCTTCTTTCGGCTTTTCCCGGTTAGGGGTCGCCACAGCGGAACTCCGGTCTGCTAATGATTGGCAGTAGATTTTGTACGGGTGCCGAGGTGCCAGCTCGATGCCCAACCTTCAATGAAGGCACACCCATTCTATCTATGGTCTGCAAAGCTATGGAAAGGATCATCATGGACCTCATAAATAAAGATATTGGGGACCTACAGACACTGGATCCTACCCAGTTCGGCTATGTTAAGGGCAGATCCTGCCTCTTAAACCTGGTTGATTTCTTTGAAACAGTCACCAAGGCCATTGGCGAGGGGAAGGTGTTCCACACAGCCTACCTGGACCTCGCAAAAGCCTTCGATACAATACCCCACTTGGGCATTATAGATAAACTCACCAGCTTAAATATAAACCCCTATGTCATTAGATGGGTTGCAAACTGGCTCAAGGACAGAACCCACATGGTTAGAATTGCTGGAGCCATGTCAGACTCCAAACCAGTTACAAGTGGCGTCCCAAAAGGCTCAGTCCTGGGACCTCTCTTGTTCGGTATATATTTCTCGGAGGTACAGGCCAACACGGAAGGACTGTGGCTGACCAAGTTCGCAGATGACTGCAAACTGGGCGTCATAATCGACTCTCCAGCCGACACAAGCATCCTCCAAAAGGGCCTCATAGAAACAGACAACTGGTGCCAGAGCCATGGCCTCAAGCTAAACACCAAAAAGGGTATAGTCATCCCCTTTGGCAAAAACAAAGTGCCCACAAATTACCACATAGGTGGTAATCCATTAAGTACAGAAGAAGTAATTAGGGACCTGGGGACCTAAGTTGATAGCAATCTCTCATTTGACAACCATGTGGCCAAAGTGGTTAGAAAAACATTTTATATAGCCCACCTAATCATGAACGGATTCACATCTAGATCAGGGGAGGTCATTGTGCCTCTTTACTCATCCCTCATCAGGCCCATAATTGAGTACAATGCCCCTTTTGGGATGTACCTTACCAGACACCTGCATCAACTGGAAAGACCCCAAAAGTACCTCACCAAGAGGATCAAAGGGCTCAAACAAATGCCATATGCTGCCCGGTTAAAGAAACTCAAGCTCTACTCAGTGGCATATCACCTGCTCAGAGGTGATCTGTGCCTGACGTATAAAGCCATGTCCAACCCGGAATTAATGGACATGCTGCACCTCAGAAAATCCAAATCCCATCGAGCTATGCGCTCGAGAGACTTGAACCTCAGCACTGAAATAAATAGGACATGCTGGAGGGACAGGTTCATAACCCAGAGGCTCCCTTCACTCTGGAATAAAATCCCAGTCCAGGTTAGGCAGAGTCCCTCATTGACTCTCTTCAAGACGAATCTTGATGAGTGGATGGGAGATCGTAGGTTTACCCTGGGTATCACTTCTGTGTCACTGTTAGACAGAGGCAGAGTATACTAACCTCGAAAAAGGGCATAACAAAATTAATTTAAAATGGGTGGCGAAAGCCAAAACACACTCTGGCTAGGATTATAAATGCCCTAGGGCAGATGGCCTAGTATGAACCTATGAACCTATATATACATACATACATATATACATATATATATATATATATATATATATATATATATATATATATATATATATATATCTAAGAAATAGTAATAGGAAACCTTCCACTAAAGTGCTGCATAGTAGGAACAGTCCAATAAGTGTAAAAATTAACACCGCCACCACTGCCAGGGTAATACAGATAAAGTGTATATAAGAACCACCTTCAGGATCAAATACCCATAAAAACCACTTTAATAGGATAAGCGCTTTCAGATCTCCAGACCCTTCATCAGATTCATTCACACAAAAAAACTTTTTAAAACAATTTAAATAGTAAAATCAGACTAATTAGCATGCTGCTCAAGGGCAACACCTTTTTACATCATCAAATCATCATACCAATCAGAAATGCCTTCTTAGCCTTCTTCCTTTCAATGCAGGTTTCACTGGAAAATAGATATTTAAATCCGGGGGCTTATAGGCTTGTAGCCTCCCAATCCATGCTATTTCTGCTTTCTGTATAACATTATCAATGTCTCCTCCTTTTTTATTTATTCCAATATTCTGTATAACCCTAAAATAAAAGCTATGCCTCTTATTGTCTTTAATATGCCTATAAAGGGGATTCTTTACATTCTGTAGTCTGATGTCACTAACATGCTTGGAAACTCTTTCCTTTAGTTGCCTTGTAGTCTTACCCACACAGAAAGAGTTACAGCAATCACATATAGCCAACAGTGAATATACAGTCTACTTGGCTACATGTCATTCCTGTAACTCTTTCTATGTGGGTAAGACCACAAAGCAACTAAAGGAAAGAGTTTCCAAGAGTGTTAGTGACATCACACTACAGGATGTAAAAAATCCCCTTTATAGGCATATTAAAGACAATACGAGGCATAGCTTTTATTTTAGGGTTATACAGAATATTGGAATAAATAAAAAAGGAGAAGACATTGCTAATGTTATACAGAAAGCAGAAATGGCATGGATTGGCAGGCTACAAGACTACAAGCCCCTGGATTTAAAAACCTAGTTTTCCAGTGAAACCTGCATTGAAAGGAAGAAGGCGTTTCTGATTGGTATGATGATTTGATGATGTAAAAAGGTGTTGCCCTTGAGCAGCATGCTAATTGGTCTGATTTTACTATTTAAATTGTTTTAAAAAGTTTTTTTGTGTGAATGGATCTGATGAAGGGTCTGGAGATCTGAAAGTGCTTATCCTATTAAAGTGTTTTCTATGTGTATTTGATCTTGAAGGTGGTTCTTGTATACACTTTATCTGTGGTACTCTGGCTGTGGTGGCTGTGTTGATTTTTATACACACACACACACACACACACACACACACACACACACACACACACACACACACACACACACACACACACACACACACACACACATTTTGACATTGCTTTCATATCCATTCCATTCAGGTCACTGACAGTCATACATATACACCTACACCTCTGTGTTGCCTTTGACATGACATTTCATTACACATTTGTTTGGGTTGTGTACACCTAATTGTGTATGTAGCATCCAGTTTGCTGCTTTCCTGCAGCACTTTTGTTTGGCACTGTGCTTGGTTATTTGCCAATCACATGCATGGTCAGAGGTTCTGTTCTGTCCCCTGCTGGAATTTTCTAGCATTCCCAGATCTACATTTGCTCATTTGTGATGTTGATTGGGTTACACTTGTACTCCTGACAGACTACTTGGATATGTGTTTATGTGTCCAATGTGTACTGTGATGCTTATTTATTACCCTATAACACACATCCAGCATTGATCATGCACATCCAGATATGACTGCCACATAATTTTCAACATGTCATAATGTGATAGTGCATAGGTAAACATGTTTTTTTCAGCATTTCACCATGTCTGGTATTCATCCCCACTCTGCTCGACAACTTTCCATTGCCTGTATTGTGCATTGTACTGTCTGTGTGGCTTACCAAGCCTTACTGTGTTTTTCCAACCTCTGTTTGTCATGTGTTGTGATACTTGTCCTATGAGTATACTTGCTGTGATGGCCTTCTCCTCCTCTTACCTTTATCTTTCTTTCGACTTTTAAAAAAGTAAAAAAAAAATGCCCATGCTCCTCTGACTTTCCATTAGATTTTCCTATTCCAATTGTCCCTCTTCTTCACACATAACTCATGTCTGCTTTTCTAGCTCAGAATTTCCATGGGTGTATGCATTATCTGTATTCTCCACACATATCCCTCACCCATTGTTAGCTAATGTTGGCTGTGGCAATGTAGCTGTGATTATCTTTTGCCTTTATTAATGTTTTTATTAGAAAATGTATGGATTCCATTGGAATCTGTAAGTGATCGCTAGTACATTTTAATAATACTGGACTTATGGTGACATTCCATAGTTGTTTGTAAGCTTGCTGGAGAGAATCTGTTACAGATATGTATTTATGACTTTCAGGCTGCTTAGATTGTGAGATTCTTCCTGTAACTTTGTTAATGTATATTAGGCTTTGACAGTGACTGTTCATTGCTTACGAATAACCAGTTAATGATATACAATGTGCCATTACAACTGAGATACTCCTTTGTGTGCGGAGATATTTGGAGTTCACTGTGGCATATTTACATATTACATTATCTGCAACTTTTCTGCTGATATCAGCATAATGTGCCAGATTCTGTGAACTTTACAGAATCTGGTCGAATAACTACTTCAGATCATGCACCAATAATAACTAAAATAAAAATGCATGGTAATGAAGTAAAAATGTGACACTGGTGCTTCCCCACCTACCTCTTAAAAAGAGAAGAACTTATGGAATGTGTAGTGGAAATTGTTTGGGAGTTATTAGGGAAGACAGAAAGTACTTCAGACGTTAAAGCTAATTAGTGCAATAAAATGAATGAGGAGTTACAAAATAGGATATACATTAAAAAAGAAACATGGTTAATAAGTAACAATTATTTAGAGGAGTTGACAAAAGTTAAAGTATGGCAGAATAAGGGGAATCTCACAGAACAAGAATAGCCATAACTGCAGAGTGCTAAAGAGAAAATAAGGGAGTACCTGGATAATATGCATGAATTGAGAAAGATTGCTGTTAAACAAATGATTTTTGATAATAACTCCAGAGCACAAAAACTTTTAACACAATGACTTTGGCAACAGAAAGTAGAAAGGGTTGTTGCCAAAGTTAGGGAGCCTATAACAAGAAAAATAATCAGAGATCTTGTAGAGGTATTGGAGATAATGTGGAAAATTTATGAAAATTTGTATAAAGCAGAGAAATGTGTAAAGCAAGAAAAAACACAAATAGAAATATCTACGGATTACTTAAATATGCCAGGGTTAGAGGCAGATCAGGCTCAACAATTAACGGTTAAGATAGGAGGAGATGAGATAAAGATGGAGATGTATAACCAATCTTCTGGAAAGTCTCCAGAAATAGATAGTCCTGTGGGAGTTTGGAAGGTAGGAGGGAAGAAAGTGATATAGATATGGAAAGTTTTGCTTAACACTGTTTTAAAAAGACGGGAACCACCAACATCCTGGAAAAAAACCTGTGGTGGTTGTAATACCTAAAGATGGTTAAAACCCATCAGATTCAGCTTCATATAAGACCATTTCAATTTTAAACCATGACTATAAAATGTTTATGTCTATAATGGCTAAAAGAATGGTAAAGGTGTTGCCAAAACCAATAAATATGGATCAATGTGGTTTTGTGGAAGGGAGGCAAACATTTGACAAAATTAATCGAATAATGATGTTCCAAAGAGAATCAGAATGTAAGAAAATACTGCTGTTGTTGGTGGGTCTTGATAAAGAGAAAGCATTCAACCATGTAATCTGGGATTTTTTGAGTAGGGCAATGGAAGCATTTGTAATCTCTGCCATAATAAAATTACTTAGGAGGATATATGAGGGATTGGAAGCATAAATCAAAGTAGGAAGGTTCCTTTCTGTTAAGTTTTGCCTGAACCGAGGAACCAGGCAAGAGTGTCCTCTTTCTCCTTTGTTATTTGCATTATATTTAGAGCCATTGGGTTAGAAAATAAGGGACTCAGAAATTTAAGGATATAATTGGTATGGTAATCAAGAAATGGTTGCTTTATTTGCAAACAATATTAGTTTGTACCTGACAAATCCAGAAAAGAACATCTCAGTGTTGTGGAACATTCTAAGACAGTTTCAAGTTTTTGGAGGATATAAAATTAATGACGATAAAACAAGGGCTATAGCTGTAAACTATGTACACACATGACTTTGTTTAGCAATACCCATATTTATGGGGACATGATAAAATGAAATATTTAGGAGTATGGGTTAAAAAGGATTCCGTTATGACAGCTAAAGATATGTGGGAAGAGACTAAACAAAAAAAAATGTAGAAAAACTGAGAAACCAGAAGTTCTTGTTTATGGATAGCAAGATACAAGCAGTAAAAATCTTTTAGTTCCTTTAGTTTTATACACAGGTCAGGCTTATTTTATCAACCAGAGGAGATGTTGTGGATAGTAATTAACAAAGAGCTGAAATATATTACCTGGAAGGGACATAAGGCAAGAACCAAGTGGGATAAGTTGATCCTTTCAATAGAACAAGGTGGTTTAGGATTACTTGATTTGAAGGGATATTTTTGCGCTACACAGTTAAGGCTCATACATAACACAAACAAAAGACTACAATTCATCATGGAAAGAGATGATGATGAGGCAGGGAGGAATTTGAAGAAATAAGGATAGAGTGAGATTTGGGATGCAGATCCTTAAGCAGAATAACAGTCATACAGAGTATTATATTCCTATAGAATATTATATTCATATAGTGGCAGAAAGCATTCTAAAAGCTAAGCCAACACAGGAATGGAGAAAGAAGATTCTACCAGTGGGGATGCCTGCCATCAGGGGTACAGAGAATAAGCAAGAGGGAGCTAGAATTTACAGGAGGAAACTGACACACCAAGGTATTGGGAACAAATAATTAGAGAAAGAAAGGTAATAGACTGAGAAGAGGCCAAGAACACATTTGGAATGTAGGTTAGAGACTGCATTCTCTATCAGACATTGATATAAGAGTATAGGAAAAGAGAAAGGGATAGGGGAATCCTAACTGAAAGACCTGCACTGCTAGAGTTTTTAGAATCTAGAACAGAAGCTGCTATTAAAAAGGGATAATTAGTAGGGTATATAAAATATTGCATGATAACTACAGGAGTCAGTCAGAGGAGGTTAGAAATGACTGGGAAGAGAGATTGGGCAAGCAATTCACAAGGAAATACTGAGAGAGCATACGTATGGCTCCCAAATATGCAACCAAGTCTAGAAGATCTAAGATTTTTACTTGGAAGTGTTTGCATAGGTATTTTTATATTCCAAGCAGACTTCAAAGAAATTTTCCTCAGGTAGATGGCAAATGTTGCAGGTATTTTGGGGCAGAATGAGGTAATTGGGAACATATGGTTTGGGAGTATAATGAGTAGGCAGACTTTAAAATTTCCCTACAGAGTACTGTGTCAGAAATACTGGGCAAGCACATGGTTGTAACTAAAGCTTGCCTGTGTCATAGAAAAATGACAGCGCACCAATAACAATTGAGGCCTATAAACATTTTTATTGCCATTATTCTATCTATAACAAAACATACTGTTTTCCGTCAGTGTAGCTGCTTCATAACTTTAACTCTGATAGCCCACCTCTATAATCCAGATCAAGCCATACTCCTAGACATCTTATAATGCACCCATAGGTAGGGAAATTGCTGAACCAAGTCATGAGTCACACCATAGTTAATGCATAATACTTTTGTTTTTTTTTTTTCATTTAATTTATAGCCTGATAACCTGGAAAACTCTCAAAATATCAAAAATTCTACATACATTCCTCTCGGGTCTGGTACTAAACAAAATAACATAATAGGCAAACAGTGCTACTTTATCTGGGTCTTGCCCCATTTCCAGCAAGAAATGTCTGATTGTCTAATTTTCGTAGCCAAATACTCCAAATACAATGCAAAGAGTAGTGGAGACAGTGGACATCCCTGCTTTGTAACTGAAGTATTGGTACTTCAGAAGTCACTTTGCCATTAACCTTAACCACAGCTACCAAATTCTTATAAACATTTTGCAACAATGCAATAAATTCCCTGGGGAAATTCATCCTTGACAATACCATCCACAGATAACCCCAATAGACTGTTCCAGCACTTTCAAGGACAGCACCACTGACTTCTTCTTGTCCCTAACTGCTTGGACATGGATTTAATCAATTCTAATAATATTATCAAATATTTGTCTAGATTTAATAAAACTGCACTGGTCAAAATGTATAATCCCTGGAAGAATCTTGGCCAACGGACTCGCCAGAATAGCTATAAAGATTTTATAATTATTATATGAAAACCAAAATAGGGCAATACTCACCAGGACTGCAAGGGTCCTTATCCTCTTTAAGTATCACGGCAATAACCACCTCACACCAGGAATTTGGTATACTGCCCTGGGTTAAAATGGAGTTAAGAACCCTGTACCAGACAAGGATTATGACATTTTGGAATTTTTTCCAGAAGTCTAACAGAAGGCCATCCCAACATGGCAACTTCCTCAATGCTTGTCTTGTGAGCTGCTTCTCAATTTCCATCACTGTGATAGGTACAACCAAAGCCTGCCCTTCTCTAGATAGCTTTGGTAATTCAAGACCATCCAGAAAGTTTTCTAGTCTAGCTAACCACTCACAGCTTATCTGCTGCCTACAGTAAAGTTGCCTAAAATAGGCTTCAATGATTAGCCTTATGCTCTCCATCTCCTTTGGCATATATCTATTAACTGGGTCTCTTAGCTATAATATACTCCTACTACCTTTCTGTAGTATTAATCTGGTTGCTAACATTACCTGAAATTTAGGTAATTTTTTGAAATACTCTGATTTTATGGCCAACTGTTGCCTGGCAATGCTGATATCTAGCTGGGCGATCAACCCTTCAAAATGTCAGTCTATTTAACTATACTCATTGTCCATTAGTAGATTCTTTTCTTGCATGGCTCCTAACAACTCACATCTATTTCTAAAAAACTCTCAATTTTTGCTACACAAACTCGCATCATAGGCTGCTATCTTTTTCCTAATGCCCCACTTACACTACTCCCACTGGGCACTTAAAATTGCCTGCTACTTTTGGGGGATGATAAAGTCTCCCTAATCCATTCTGCTAATATAATTTCTTTTTGCGTGTTATTGTTCAACCCAGAAGGGGTCAGTCTCTAGTGTCTTTGGGCCCACTGATCCAGCAGATATCTCATGAATACCTCTGTAAGGGCATGATCTGACAATACTGTAGGGTAAGAGTGCATATTTTGTAATAGGTATGCATACTCTCCTATGACATATGCCTTATTGTGTCTTGAACTTGTACCAGACTGGACTGAATAATATGTATAGTCATTATCTCCTTCTGGGGTTAATGCTAAGTATTTCCATCCCAAACTTTTAAAAATCTCATTAAACACTTTATCCTCTAGAGTCAACTGGCCCCTCCTAGGACCTACACTTACATCCCCTGGGCTAGCTATTAGGTTCCAGTCACCCCATCAAAATACATGCCCTGGCTAAATTCCACTGTACTTAACAGGTTCTTTCTTACCTCCACTTTAGGGGTTTTAGGGGGAGCTAAAATTTATCAAATGTTATTCTCCTCCCACCCCAGTATCCCTATATTAAGATATATCTGCTCATTTTACTTTTTCTTGGCATCTTAATTTCAAAGGCTACTCCTCTTACTTTGTCACTCCTCTTTTCCTACTTTCAATGGCATCAGCATAATACCCCTACACAAATGGCCTCCATATCAGGACCACGTGATCCAAATTATTCAGATGTGTTTCATGGAACAACACTACACTTGGGCCTATCTGCTTAATATAGTCAAGATCTCTAGATATTTTCAGTTGATATACTAGTCCAATAATATTCCACATTACTATTTGCAAGTACATCCATCCAGTGAATAGTAAATTAAAGGCTGAATTGCAAATAGCTTCCCCATCTTCCTGATTTGCAGAGATACCAGTTTAGATTAAGTTTCCACTTGGCACAGTTGTAAATCAAAATCGCCTCAAATACCTATAATGTTAGTAACCACTTAACATTAAAGGAGAAATGTAAAAAAATACCAACAAAGTAATCAAACTATGTACAAGCATATCATTTTTATTAGAAATTCTATTAATCTTTCTTAAGGTTGATTAAGCAATGCTTTTTGGGCACTGTGCTAATCTATAAGTGTCCATGAGGGTGTTGCATTTTTTATTACCCCATTCCCTTTCAGGCTCCTCAGCACTTTTCAATTAAAAGTCCCTTTCTCCTGTCCTCTCTCAGCTCTACTGTTGTCTTATCTTGAAGCCTGCACAATCCTCAGGTACATTTCCCTCAAATCAACCACAGCAACCATTTTAATTAGTGCCTTAAGACTATAACCCCCCATTATTAATTACAACAGTATAATGGCCCACTTTGTTCTTTACCAGAACACTAACATGTCCAGACCTCCGAACACCCAATTACCATAACACAGTTCAATAACATGGGAGAAGGTCCTCAGCAAGCTCCCTATTCAGAATTCAATGCAGGATGTCAATTCCCTCAACAATTTGTACGAAGGAAACCCAAATGAACCTACCTCTCTATTGCAAAAATGACAGCCCACCCATTCAATAAATATGTCAAAATCTACATAAGCATCACTGGGGTCAATGAAGCAAGCAAAAACTTAAAGTCTAGATCATACAGGCTTCAGAAAAAACAATACAACATCAATACAACCAACACAATCTAAAACTCATTTTAAAACTGTTTGACTACCCTATGTTAAGCTATCCAAAGGTGATATACTACCCTACAAGTAAGGAATATCTGGATCTCAGTTCAGTTTAACTGCTGTAGTCCTGAAGGTGCACTCTTTTAATTTTTATGTTGACACAAAAACATGCAGACATTGGCAAACTAGATTGTCATTCGAGTAGATGTCTTGCCTTCTCGAGAGACTGCTTGAAGAGCCTCTCTCTTTCTTGCACTGAACTTACTGCAACTTCATTTTGTTTATCAAGTATTTTCTTTCAAAAAAGTGGAAATGGTTTAGCTGGTCTTCTCTCTTGGCTTGGTTTGGATGTGAAAGCTTGTCAAGGATTTGTAGATACAGCTATGTTGCCTTGGGGAAAATAGCATGCATGACAGAGCAGAACAGAAAGGATTGACAGGGCTTTGGCAAGCCTGTTTGGTGGGCACAGATCTATTTTACACTCCTGGGGCAGGATCTACACCTTGGAAGAAAATTGCTTTCCTGGGCTTATATATGCTGGGAAGAGAAATTATTGTTTTTTTATTTATTTAACATTTGTTTACAAGGAAAGTCCAACTTGGAACCAAAGCCAATTTTCAGCAGAGGCCCAGGGAGAAACCCTGCAGACGCATGTCTTTGTAACGTGGGAGGAAACTGGAGCAAACTCACATGAATGAAGGGAGGATATACAGACTCAGCAGAGAATGCACCCCAGCCGAGCATCAAACTGGAAAGCCTCCTGCTATGGGGCGGCAACGCTACCTCTGCACCACTGCAGCACTATTATTATTAATAAATTAATGTGAAGGTCCAGAGTAAGAGAGATATCACAGGTTTGGGAATATTCTAGTACCAAGTGAGACAGGACACCACAGAAGGATATGGTATATCTGGTGCTTACTCAGTGGCCACATGATTAATAGTGTTGCACTGAAACAGTAGCAACAATTCTACCTTAGGGTTTGCAGCAGTAGTTTGAAAGGTTAAAATGAATACTGTTATCCCAATATTCCAGCATTACTCTTTACACAGAGTTTCACAATGAAGCCCCTTAACTGGGTTAAGCAAAATGGAGTGGTGACAAGGGAAGTATTGGAGTGGTGACAAAGGGAGTGTTGCTTCACTTTCCATGACAGTTGGTGGTTCAGTGTTCTGCAGCAGCTAATAAGAGTTAACAAGTTTCAGAGAGTAAGTACAGAAGATATTTTATTAATAGAACATAGACAGTGTTACATTGAGAACAAGGTAACACAAATTACTATGCTAGTTGTCATGTAGAATTACTGATTTAACAGTTTATAGGTACTACAGGTGGCATACTTTTTTGGATGGTATTTGAATGGGAAATTGTTTGCAGAGTTCTGATTTATGGAATGGTAATTAGTACAGGCTGGCAACTATTTAGATGGGGCAGTACACACAGTACACATCAGAGTGAGAGAGTTGCAAGAAAAGCACACTATGTTTTGGGGCACAGTATGAGAGTAGTCAGCTTGGCATGTATTCATGTGTATGTGTGTGTGTGTGTGTGGGGGGGGGGTTAGCAACACAGGGCAAGTAAAGAAGTTTCAAGGTTTAATTTATTTTATTGTATTGTGCTTATATCTGTTTACCAGGGTAGAAGACTGATCACAAATGACCTATGGCAGGCTCAGTCTTGGTTATGTATTAACAACACCAAAAATTCTATGTCAACATGGCATTAACATATAAAATATATGAATATAGGAAAACGTACATATACATAAAGGTAGAAATATAATACACAAATACAGCAAACTGCATTTACATGGAGATTAATGTAATTGTTGCAGTCAAACAAATGTTTCAAAAGCAAAAAAAATGTGTGTGTGTACACACAGTAAAAAGGGGGGTAGAATAGGAATGAGAAAGAGGCGCAGAAGATGAGTTAGAGAGTAAGTTTCAGATGGGGATGAGAGAGAGGTTAAAGAGTAAGCCTGAAAGTAAGGGTTAAATGAAAACTGAACCAATGGGGGATGAACAGAAAGAAAGAAAGGAAGAAAAAAGGAAGGTTGTACTGAAATGCAGTCAGCACAACACAACATTTAGAGCCCTGTGTATTCAGTGAGGTAGAATGCTATTGCTGACTCACTTTCTCATTTTCAGTGGGACAGGTTCAGGGAATCGGTGCCAGTAGCAGACCCAAAGCCTTAAAGGATTCCATAACACCTTTGGGTCCCGATGAAAATGGACATGAAGCATGACAGAGAAAACACTGTATCCAAGTACAAGTATGCTATAAGAAATGCATTATCCATTTTATAGAAACAAGGGCTGAGGCAGGGTGGCAAGTAAAATGGCCAGTACCTATACCGCAGCTATTAAGTTACATTTTTAGTTTTAAAAAAAGTTGAGTACGTCTACATGAATGCTGGTGTACACATGGCAGCAATTGGTTGGTATCAAATAGCACAAGGGTGGCAGGACACCACGCAAGCATTTGCAATTAGAAAGATGCTCCAGTGGTGGGTAAGAATGGAGTTCAGGAGAACAGTTGTGTATCAGCCCATCATGCCTAGTAATTTTGCTCAGCAATAATGTAATGGGGAGTTCTGAGAGAGGTATGTAGTTTTGAATATGAACTGTGGCTGTTTCAGACAGCACACTTAATAGCATTTTGTGTCGTGTTCTGGATATCTGAGATAGTGCAGCACAGTAAGAGTGACAACCCTCCACGGCTTCTAGAACTCGATATTAAGCTAGAGGCTGATAGGGTAGGGTTCATTTGAGGAAGAGTAAAACAGACCAGCTAGGAAAAGGAGTATGGCAGAAGCTCGAGCCCCAAAAGGATACAGGGTGAGATACAGTCAGATGGTTTAAGAAATACCAGGTGATGCATCGCAGTGGTGATTCACCATTCTTGTGTCACAGAGACTGTGATCCTTTATCTAGTTAGCAATTCAGGGCAGTCCTGAAAGGCGACATAGCAAGGCTAGATCTTGACATTAGCAAGTTAACAGCTCCTTTCTTTACAACAGGAGATGCATCATATGCCCACACAAAGGGGCATCAGAAACTAAGGTACAGCACTTAGGCTGGAGATTGCAAGGTTACAGAAGACATGCCAGATCATGATGACTAATCAGCATTCTCATTTGCAGGTCTCATAAAGCAGTAGACAGAGGTGTGGATTCTGGGGCATTCTTTTGTGTATCATACGGCCAGAGAATTGCATGAATCTGAGCAGAAGTTGGGTTTCAAACAGGAAGAAATGTGGGTTCATTGGTTGGGAAGGAGAGGAATGTAGTGGAGGACCTGCTGGCAGCTTTAACAGAGTATTCTGAGTCATTACCTGAGCCAAGTTTAACTGTACTACATGTAGGATGAAATGACATGACAAGTAGCCCGTTGTTGTACCTAAAAAAAAAAAAAAGAAGAAGAAAAAGAAATAGAATTTGTCAATGGTCCAGGCAGATCAGAGAGACTTGGCTGAACATTAAGTTTATGTAACTGGATATAATTCCAAGACCAGTCTGGAGAGGGGCAAAAATATCAAAGCAGTGGAAATGGCAAGGAAGTTGACCAAGAGATTCATTAGACAACAGGTAAGAGAACTAGGGGTAGGGTACTGCACCACACTAATTAGTACAATCTTACCAGAACTGTACAGAAGTGATAAGGAGTTCACACGTCACATTCAGGAGGGAAGTTATTTATAGGAAACCTTAAAGGAATCACAAAGTTGGCAGATGTGCTTGGGGAAAGAGGGCATGTAGGACAAGCCCTCTTCCTGTGGCGGAAGGGCAGACTTGGAAACTTGGAAGACTAAAATTGGAAGGAGTCTGGTTAGTCTGGGAAGGGGTGCAGGCTTGGACAGCTTGGCCCTTCTCTAGGTGGGCCACCCCACTGTGTAGCAGGCAGGCTGGGGGTCACAGCCTGGGGTTCTGCAAGTGGCAGATCCCCTTCAGCCACTGGTATCTGGCTGAATGGTGACAGGGGACTGTTGGTGTTTGGTTGTAGATCCCTTCAGCCATTGGCATTGGTTAAGCACTTACAGGGACTGTGGTGGTATGTTAAGGCCTGGCTGACTTGACTTCATTCCAAGTTCTGCCCTTTGCACACATCTGAATATTCTTGGTTGGCATTGACTGGTCTGATTGGTGTTGACTTCTGATTTGGCACTGATTTGATACATAATTTGATCTGATTGGCAAAATAAATACATGGTTGTGGCCATTTCTTCTAAGCAAATGTGTGTTGTGATTTGTTAAATGATATGCATGCTTATTTTAATCTGAAGGCAATATGTGGCCTCTCAGTCAGGGCGGAATACTGCTGCTGCACTCCAGTACTATTAGCAAGGGTTCAAGACTTCTCCAGCTCTATCTGGATCAGTATATGTTTTCCCTTAGGCAGAGTAATACAGAGTACTTCAGGGTATAGCAACCTAAATCTCAGACTGAGGGCTTTACATACCTTAAAATACAGTAGGAACCTGTTTCTCTTCTGCCAGGTGCCAATGGAATAATGTTGTTTGACAAATGCTCTCTACCTTTGACTATTAAAATATTCCCTTTTTGCTAAAGTCCAGAGAATAGTTCTTTCAGTAAAAAGTTTTGAACTTTGATAATGACTGGCCATTGAAATTGCTCTGCCTGATCTGCCAGTACAAAGACTCTATGTGCTCTATCCAGTAGGACAGATTCCCATGGTAGGCCTGTCCATTTATGCAGGAGAGCGACCATAAAACTCTTGCAATCTTTCCCTTCTGCACCCTTGGGAACATTCACAAAGCCCAGGCTTTCACATCTCTCTTGATTGTCTATTTCAGGGAAATTTTCCCTCATTTCTTCTTGTGTAGCTTCCAGCTTAGAAAAATGGATTGTGTGAGATTCTGATATCTGCTTTATTTCCTGGATCTCATCCAAGTGTGCAAATTGAGCTGTTTCCTCATCCAAACATCCATCTGTTTTCATAACATAGTCCAGCCAGGAATCCTTCTTCCTCTTCACTTCAAGATAGACCTATTCTAATTTTTCTTGAATTTCTGCATTTCAAGTTTAGTATCACTATGCAAAATGGTTGCTTGTGAAAGTGAATCTGACAGACATGATGCTGTCTTTTAATTGCAGTAATGAGTCTATCTGCTTGAGTTGCCCTGAAGGTTTCTTCTTTGTTTTTCTTATATAGCATCTAGAGCAAGCAGAAGAGTCACTTATTACATAAATTTGGGGATAAAGCAATTAACAGGTTTACACAATACAACTCTGTCTGGCAGAAGATGGAATAAGTACATCTTATTCGCCTAGCGGCATCAAGGCTAAATTTCTTAAATAGTTCTGCTAGGTTCACAGCTAGAAGGATTTGGAAAAAAATAAGGAAATTAACAAGGTGTACACTTATTATACATGAGAGTATGGGGTATAGTCAAGGCTTGATACATCAAAAGAAGAGGCAAGGGAACTTGTCCAGCCAATATCACTGCTTGGGTAAACTACAGAAAATAAAATCACCGGGTTGGAATAAGAAGTTATGTACCTACCATAACGTTCCATGTTAGTTGTCTTCTTCTCGCCTTCTTTCTTGCTGGTTGGGTTCGGAGCCGATCCTCAGCTCCGACTCGGTTCTTCAAAAGCTCGAGAGCTTCTTACTGGCTCGAGGCCCCCCTATATCCCATGATGCCTGGCGCTAGATACCCAGATCTCGTTTGGTAAGTCTAACTGCAGACATGATAATAATAATAATAACAATACAGGAATCCTGTCCTAGAATGCATAAATCCTACTGGAGAGACTACTAGTCAGAAGGAATAGCCAGAGAAGACTCAGCCAGTGAGAAAAACATAAGGAACTTTTCTCGGTCTACTAGGATAGGGGGATGGAGGGTGGGACGCAAGAAAGAAGGTGAGAAGAAGACAACTAACATGGAACGTTACGGTAGGTACATAACTTCTTAATGTTAAGTTGTCTATCTTGCCTCCATTCTTGCTGGTTGGGACAGCGTCCCTAGCACCTCAATCCTGGGTGGCTCATCGGAACAGACTCTTCAGAACAGTGGAACCAAAATCAGCTCTGCTCCTGGAGGCCACGTCCAGCTTATAATGTGAAATAAAGGTATGAGGATTGGCCCATGTAGCTGCCACACAAATAGTTTCCATTGGCAATCTTGCCTGAAAAGCCACTAAAGTAGCTAGAGCTCTAGTTGAGTGAACTTTTGGTTTAGCAGGAAGCTTTTTATTCCTTAGCTGATATATAAATGTAATGATAGATGTCAACCACCTAGATAAGGTTACTTTCAACACAGGTAGACCTTGTTTACCCTCAGCATAAGACAGGAACAGCTGGTCTGATTTTCTTATTTGCTTAGTTCTATGCAAGTAAAAGCGTAACTGTCTATGAACATCCAACTGATGCAATTTGTATTCTGCCTTGTTGGAATAATTTGGAAAAAACACAGGCAGATCAATAGACTGATTCAAATTATTGTCAGAAGAAACATTTGGAAGGAAGGAAGGATTAGTCCTGAGAGACACTCTGTCATTGTGGAAAACTAGATAAGGAGGGCAAACACAAAGAGCCTGAAGTTCAGAAACTCTTCTGGCTGAAGTAATTGCAACCAGAAGAAGGGTTTTCCAAGAAAGAAACGTCAAGGAACAAGAAGCTGCCGGTTCAAAGGGGGGCAGTATCAGTGAAGCTAAAATCAAATTTAGATCCCACGGAGGTGGGGGATCTCTCACTGGGGGCCTGAGTAAAGTAGTCCCTTTGAGAAAAGCTTTACAAAGCTTACGGGACATAATACTAATATCCGATAGACCTGTATGAAAGTTTGAAATTGCAGCTAACTGAGCTCTAATCGTGGCAGAAGATCCAGCACGAAAAAGTTCCGCTAAAAAATCCAAAATTTGGTGCACAGGGGCTGAAAAGGGATCTATATTCCTAGCCTCTGCCCAGAAAGAGAAACGTTTCCACTTACTAGCATAAGTCTTTCTAGTGGTAGACTTGTGCGATGATAAGATGATTTCACGCACCGAGTGGGAGATGTTCTGAAGCCTGGCTAAGGTCGGAAGTGGAGCAACCAAGCAGTGAGCTGGAAAGATTGAAGGGATTGGTGCAGCCCACCCGATTGATGGATCAGGAGGTCTGGAACTGTGTCTAGGGTCCAGGGCTGCTCCAGAAGGTAATGATGCAGGAATGGGAACCAAATTTGTCGAGGCCAGTAAGGGGCAATGAGGATCATCTTGCATCCCAATGTGGTAGCTTTCTGTATCAATTTGGGAATCAGGGGGAACAGAGGGAATGCATAAAGAAGTCCCTGAGGCCAACCGTGAACTAGAGCGTCTCTGGGGGAGTGTCCGGGAAGAGGGAGGAGAGAAAAAAAATTGTTGCACTTGCTGTTGAAGGGGGTGGCAAAAAGGTCGCAGCAAGGCTGACCCCATTTGCAGAAGATTTGGTCCGCCACTGTTTGACTGAGAGACCACTTGTGAGGCATGAGAATTGCTCTGCTCAGCCTGTCCGCTATAACGTTGGACTTCCCAGGGATGTGCGCTGCTATCAGAAACTGTTGGGAAGAGATCGCCCACTGCCAGAGTCTGAGTGCTTCTCGACATAGGGGGTAGGACCTGGTTCCGCCCTGCTTGTTGATGTACCACAATACCGACATATTGTCTGTTTGAATTGCAATGGTCCCGGTAGGAAGAGAGTTGTGAAGAGCTTGCAACACCAAAAGCACAGCCCTCATCTCCAAGACATTGATATGCAGATGGTACTCGTAAGGCTGCTAGGTGCCTTGAACTGTTCTGCCCTGAAAATGCCCCCCCCCACCTGATCACGGAGGCATCCGTGGTCACCGTAGCCACTGGAGGAGGAAGAGCAAATGGTCTGCCCTGGGATACTGATGGGGAAACTATCCACCAAGCAAGTTGGTTTTTGCATGTCTGTGTGATCATTATTTTGTGAGACATTGGAAGTTGCTGGAAAGACCATTGGGTGAACAGCATCCACTGAAGAATCCTCATATGAAAGCGAGCGAAGGGCACTAGTATGATAGCCGCTGCCATGAGACCCAAGGTCTTTAGGACGAATCTGGCCTGAATTTTTTTGCATCCTAATAAGACCTGGACATGTCGGCGAATGTCTAGCACTCTGTCTGATGGAAGTCTCGCTGACATGTCCTTTGTATTTAAGTTTGCGCCTATAAAAGTAATAGATTGACAAGGCGACAATGCAGACTTTTCGAAATTTATTGTGATGCCTAGTTTGGAGCAAGTTTGGATGGTGTAGTCTCTGGCTTGCAGCAGGTGATGCCTGGTGGTTGCAGTAAGGAGCCAATCGTCTAAATATGGAAACACCTGGAATCCTTGCCATCTCAGGTGAGCGGTAACTACTGCCAAACATTTGGTGAACACCCTGGGGGCTGTGGTGAGACCAAAGGGCAGAGCACTGAACTGATAATGACTGGCTCCCAGCCGGAAGTGGAGGAATCTTCTGGAGCGTCTGTCCATTTTGATGTGGTAGTACGCTTCCTGAAGATCTATGGAGCACATCCAATTGTCCTGACCCAGAAAGGGTAAAATGGACTGTAGCATGACCATCCGGAACTTCGTTCTTTGAACAGACCTGTTTAGTCTGCTGAGATCCAGAATGGGTCTCCAGTCCCCTGTCTTTTTTGGTACCAAAAAGAACCTTGAGTAAATTCCGGATCCTTGCTGGTCTGCCGGGACTGGCTGGATGGCTCTTTTTCTTAGCAGTTTTGAAATTTCTTGAACTTCCTGATCCCTTAGATTGGGTGGAACATCTGGAAGGGATTTGTTGGGAACGTAGGGAGTGTAAAAGAAAGGGATTTTGTAGCCTTCGGATATGATAGACAGTACCCATTTGTCTTGTGTTATACTTTGCCAGGCTTTTGGGTACAGCGATAATCTTCCCCCGACTGCCTCCAAACGTGGACAGCCGGGCAGCACCTCAGGGATGCTGGAAGGGCTTGTCAGAGAAAGATTCTCTTTGGCCCTGATTTTGCGGACCCCCTCTGCCCCGAGGGCGGCGTCTATTGTTGTTCCCTCCTCTGCCCCTGGAGGGGAACACTCCATGTGTGTCAGGCATGGCTCCCTGGGGTTTCCAGAACCACATCTTTCCGCTCTTCTGACCCTTGGGATACGGTCTTGAAGGAGTGGAAAAACAGACTCCCACAGCAGTGGGAGTCTTGCTTTCCTGCGAACACCTGGTAAGGGTATCCTTCACCTGTGGTCCAAAAAGAGCAGAAAAATCAAAGGGGGTGTTTGTGAAAGACGCCCTGAAGGGTTCCGCAAAGTTACATAACTGCATCCAGGCATGTCTCCTCAAGGCCACGCCTGTGCCTGTGGCCCTACTTGCACCATCGGCTGCGTAAGAGATGAGCCACATAGAGGAGTTTACTACCGAATTAAGAGTCACCAGCTGGGAGGCAACCTTAGCCTGGACCCCCGCAGTTGATGGATCTTGAAGGGTATCTCCTAGCTCTTTAAGGAGATCCCTTTGAAGGCGGGTAAAGTGGCACAAGTAGTTCAGCGACCTCATGGAGAAGGTCACTGATGCAAACATCTGCTTCCCATATCTGTCCATCATCCTAGATTCCTTATTAGGGGGATGGACAGACGAAGAAGTTTCAGCCAACTGCTTTTTTGTGGTCGCTGCTACCACCATGGCATCAACGGGAACACCCTTAGTCAGAAATTGCTTGTCTTGCGGTGCAGTAATAAATGTTGTGGGTCTTTGGGGGGTTGGTTCCACTGTGTCTGGGGCTGACCACGCCTTTCGAGCCACCACAGACATCAGTGGATCGAAAGGCGGAGACACCCAGGAGGTGGAGGGTCAGGAACCAAACGCGTCCAGGAATACCGACTCATCCTCAGAAGGGTTAAGGGTAGTCCAGTTCCCCCTCTGCCTAAGTATCTCGAGGATGTCTGAGAAAGAGACGTCCTCAGAGGGGGATCTCGGGGACCCTTCCGAATCCTCCAAGTCGGTATCTGAAGTGACAGACTCAGGGGAGTGAACATGCTTCCTCTTGCATTTCCTCTTTCGAGGGGGCTCCTCTGAATGATCATGGGAGGCCTCGGAAGAGGAAGATACACCCAATGGGGTGCCCTAGAGCACTTGTTCCCCAAGCTTGGGGTCTGGAGGAGGGGCAGAGGCAGACGCAGGCACCATGGGGGGAGGAGCCGATGAAGCTGATCGTGGGGCTGACTCAGAGGCTAGCACACTCCTCATGACCTCGAAGGCGCCCCTTCCCGATACCAGAGAAGGCTCCGGCTCCAAAGAGACCGGGATCCTTCCCGGCACTGAGAGAGATGGCTCTGAGGCCAATGTAGGAGCCAAACTCACCTGCGCCAAAGCTTCGAGAGGGAGAATGGGGTCGGACAAGGGTCCGATCCCACTTGCCATCTCGGAGCCGATGAGGGAGTCCCGGCATCCAGATCCCTCTAAGGATGGCACCATGGATGAGATCGGAGCCGACAATGGAACCGAAAGGGTAGGTATCGGCGCCGACAGTTCCACGATCCAAGCCCCAGCAAGCTTCGGTTGTGAACTCGAGGGATGATTCGAAGGAGGAACTACTGCAGAGACACGTGGAGCCGAACCCTGATGAGGGGGGCTGGATAACATTTTAGCCAGGGCCTGCGATTTTAGGAGCCTGCTCACCACTCTCTCCAAATCATGCTCAGATAGTCTAGAAGACCGAGAAGAGTAGGATCGGTGACTTCACTCCGACTGTAACAGAGACGACCCCGGAGCCGAGTGTATCGACTCTAGGGATGGAGACCTACAGCGTTTTTGACTCCCTGACGGTTCTGACACCAGAGTCGGGGCCGAGTGGGAGATAGGTACTTTGGTTCAGTCGGAACCGAAGTTGACTGGGAGATAGGTACTTCGGTTCCAGTCGGAGCCGAAGTTGAAGCAGATGCCACACCCGACGACGGCTCCAAACTGGGAGCCGGCGGCTTCGTTGGCTTAGAAGGTTTCACAGACTGAACCTTAGCTGGTGACCCTTCAGGTTTGAGCAAACACCTAAGGATTAGCTTATTCCTACGCTCCTGCAGGACTCTTGGACTAAAGGCGTGACACACCGAACAAGAGTCCTGCAAGTGTAGGGCACCCAAGCAGTAGACACAAGAAGTGTGACCATCTGTCAGTGACATCTTCTGACAGCATGAGTCACACTTCTTGAATCCAGATACTTTCGTATCTTTAGACATACCTGTAAACGGAAAAATCAATTTACAGAGAAAAAGTAACAAAAGGGAAATAGGTAACTAGTAAAAACACACACACTCAACACAAGTTACCACACCCTAACAGCACACACACTCTATTATCTAAGAAAAGGTAATTAGACCTACTAATCTACCACAATTTCTAACAAAGAAACTATTACATAAAAAATGGAAACAAGGATTAGCCTCTAACTAAAAACGGCTACCTTTAAGAATAGAAACGGGGGAGGGGGGAGGGGAAAATTCTCTAACAAGAAAACGAGTTTTCAAGGGAAGGAGACTAAATACAAATAGCTAACTACAACTACTGAAAGTACACTAACTATCTTAAACACCAACTATAATATAAAATATTTTTATACAATGACAATAAAATTGAAAAATATGACCTGAGCCAGTAAAGGCAACCTCGCAGCAGAAGCGGCAAACGAGATCTGGGTATCTAGCGCCAGGCATCATGGGATATAGGGGGCCTCAAGCCAGTAAGTAGCTCTCGAGCTTTTGAAGATGGCTGAGTCAGAGCCGAGGATCGGCTCCGAACCCAACCAGCAAGAATGAAGGCGAGATAGACAACTTAACATTGACTGTTAGTGGAAGTATGGAAAGAAGGAGGTGAAAGTATAACACATATATACACAAGCTGTTTAATATAATTTGACAACAACAGCAAAAAAAAAAATTCCCTGGATCATGGAGAAAGGCAATAATCTCTCTTTTGCCAAAGGAGGGCAAAGACCTTGAAAATCCTGAATGATACAGCCTTATTGCAGTTTGAGACCATAATTATAAAGCTGTTGCATCTATTACTGCAAACAGAATTGTAAATGTATAACCAAGGGTGACAGATCTAGATTACTTGGATTTGTAAATGGCAAGGAAATGTTTGAAAACATTTTGTTAGTCAGCATGATGCAAAGAAAGGCAGAGGAGACTAAAGCACCCTTGGTGATGACGGGATTGGGTGCTGAGAAGGCATTCAATTAAGTACTCTAGGTGTACTTATGAGAATTTTTAAATAAAGTAGTGTTCCCTAAAGAAATGGTAATATTAGAATACAATTTGTACAATTGTCTATATTAGAACATCGAAGTTTCAAAACTTCGAATGTTCTAATATCGAATTCTATTAAGCAAAAGCTGAAAACATCGAACATACAGAACAGCAAATTTTTTCCTAGGGAAAAAAATTTGCTGTTCCAAAACACATACACACAACACAAGCACACCAAACAAATAGCAATCCACACACATACACCTAAAACCTTACACCTAACCCTACACTAAACTATACACACACCACTAACTATCCACTTACCTTAACCCATGCCTTAAAGGAGTACAGCACCCACAGACTCAAAAAACATGTTTAAAACATTATGGCATGATGTTTCCTACACTTTAATAGCACTCTGGGATTATTTACAGGATTTTAAATATTTTTATATGTCATTCCAGACTCTGACCACCTGGAGGCTGGCATATTGACGTGGTTTGGATAAATCAGGTTGCCATCCAGTATCCCAGAAATCATTGTTTGGCTCACAAATGTTGAATCATGCAGGCCTCCGTTTGCCTAACGTTCCTGTCATTTCATAGATTTTGCATGCGTACAAAGTATTGAGTAAAATAGAACAGTGTAAGTAACATTCCCTGCTGCTGGATAACCTACTTAAAACAGAAACGGTGCAAATGCCACAGAACACACTCAAAGTGCTGTTTACTGCTGACTTTTTTCTAATTTAGTTTAAATGGCACTAATTTGTGAGACAATGAATTCCAGTTCATTTACTTCTCCCCTCCCCATAACACTTAGCTTCCCTAGCTGTCAAAGTCCTGAGGGTAATATGACCTGGTAATTCCATTGATTGGCAGATCTCAGCAGGGTGCTTGACTCATGTAATTTAATCTTTGCTCTAGCATTTCCTTTGTTAGAGGGGACATTTTTTTGCTGTACTATAGCCATGGCCTTACTTGACTGCAATCACATCCAGTAAGGTCTTACACCAAGGAGCTAAAGAATAAAACATTTATACCATTAACCAGTTTAGATCTTTATTAATTTAAGTGTTAAGGTATCACTTCATGCTTCCACTTTGTTAAAAATTAAGATTTACATGTGCAAAGTGTGTTGGTATGCAGTGTTTGCCTTCATATGTTTTTACTCCACTGGTTGGTTTGCAAAAAAAAACCTTTTGCAGTGTCCCTGGATTTGTCTTTGTACATACAAACCACATTGCTATATTTTCCCCTTCCTTTTTCTTGTGTCCAGAAGTCACTTCTAACAAAGTCAATTTTTTATTGTTTTTTTTTTTTTAAATAAAGGACATCAAGGTTAACTTACCTTGAATCAGATAATGGATGCCACTGCAAAGAATCACTGTTGAAATATTTGTGCATGGACAAAATCCCTTACTAAATCTATTTGCCAGCCTCCAGTTCAACTGGTGATATGGCTTTAATATACTGGTGTGCTTGCTAATGCTTTCCAAATATCTCCACCATTACATACCACTTTTGCAGTGTAGTAACCACCCGACATGCCCATACACCTTTAGCCATCAATATGCAGCTACTCCTGTTCATAGCCAGCCTTAGGCATAGGCCAACTAGGTGGCCGCCTAGGGCGCCGCTTTAGTGGGGGCACTTTTCCAGTATTTATTTGGTGTAGGTAGACCAGGATGGGGGCACTGGGTGGTGATGTGGGGGGTGCCGTGGTGCCCTTTTGCCTAGGGCACCAGTTGACCTAAGGCCGCTCCTGCTCCTGTTCATGTGAGAATGTGAATTCATTTTCAGACTTAAGGTGTGGAAGCTGCACTGAATAATTCTAGGTGCTTGTTCAGGTTTCACATGGTGCTTGCTTAGAACTACTCTCATGTTAAGCCACTATGAATATGTTGCACTGCCACCTCTGATACCAGGGTAATGTTTTAATCTTTCTATTCCCACACTGCACACTAGCAGTATCTGGTGCAAATACAACAGAGAAGTATGCAAGTGATACACCACCTAAGCATCATTTGCCGTGCAGAATGTACAAGTATGCATACCAAATTTCTGTGTTTCCAAACATCGGTGTTACTACACTACTACTGAATAAAATGAACAGCACTCAGGCTGGGGAAGGACAAGGGAGCCATGACATCACAGAATGGGTGGGTCTTATTATTTTAGTTAGAATCAGATGATGGCTGTGGTGATGTCACTTTGGGGGAGGGAACTGATTTAAAAAAAAAAAAAAAGAACTGGCACTGCCTGGCCTCGATGATGTCAGTAATTGGGCGACTCCAGCAAGCTTTATTCAAATGTGAGAGAATCATTTTGTAAGTGAAACCATCACAGTATGAGAAGGTAGGCTTCTGTTAAAGAAGTAAGGGGAATTATAAAAATTGTAAATGCTTTATTGTTGTTGCTTTACAGAGGACAATGTAAATAGGGAGGAAAAGGGCCGTGAAGTTGAGGAATACATTAGAGAAACCTGTTGTACTCCTTTAAGGTCTGTCACTATCACACACTCACCTCACCCGCGCCCTAACCCTAACTCACCTACCCTGCCCTAACCCTCACGTCCACACAATCACACACTTACCTGACCTGCGCCCTAACCCTAACTCACCTAACCCGCCCTAACCCTCATGTCCACACAATCGCACACATGCCTAACCCGCTCTCTAACCCTAACTCACTTAACCCGCCCTAACCCTCACATCCACACAATCGCACACATACCTAACCCACACTCTAACCCTAACTACCCTAACCCGCACTCAATTGCACATTTACCTGAACCCGACCCGTAACTTTCCACCACAGCGCTGAAAATACAGAGGCAACAGAAATGGACAACCAAATTCTTTTCCCTAGGAAAAAAATTCATTTTTGTGTTGCTTCGATATTTTCAGCTTTCGCTGAATAGGGTTCGATATTAGAACATTCAAAGTTTTGAAACTTCGATGTTCTAATATAGACCCTTTGTACAAAGGCTCTAGGGCAAGAATAAAAGATAAATGGTAGGGTAATATCAGAATTCCCAACTAACAGGGGGACTAAATATAACTGCCCCCTCTCCCTTTTGCTCACTGCATTGTACCTTGAACCACTGGCCCTCAAAAAATAAGGCAATTAGTCATTACTGAATGGAAAGGAAGAACTAAAGAAAATAAGTTGGTGATGTTAGCATATAATGTGATTATACTTCTGTCTAACTCAAATAAAGATATTGCGTGGTTATTTAAATTATTAAGGCAGTTTAAGAAATTAGCAAGGTATAAAGCCAATGAAGAGAAAACAAAGACCATTTGTGTTATTTACCAAGTTTTCACCTTATCCATAGATTTCCAAACGTTTGGAGGCACAATTCTTCCAAAGAATCCTGAAAAGAGATGTAGGAAAACATAAGAAAATGTTGAAATGCTGGGATGCCATAACAGTAGACCTTGACCAGAGTTCAGGCAACGAAAATATTTATAGTCCTACTAGTGCTGAACTTTGTGCAAGCTTTTATATATAAGTCAAGACAAGATGAATGGAACCAGATTAGAAGAGATTTCCTTACATATGGGATTGGAAGTAGCCAAGGGTAAATGGGGATATCATGATGAGGTCAATTAAGTTAGGAGAATTAGCAGTCCCAAATTTAGAGTATTACTACATGGCATCACAATTTCATCTATTATACTATTTGCAAAATATGGAATCAAACTGGAAGGAGAAGATGTTAAGTTCTGATAAAAAAAGGGCTGCGGTACTTGCGTATTAATGCAACTAGGAGCCCAAACTTTCATAATTTGCAGACAAATGAGTAAACTTGCGTTGTGTTGATGATTAAGCGTGTGCTTTCAAGTTTTCTGATTCATCTTCACTTAAATATTGTGAAAAGAAATGGACATTTGCAGGCTGAATCTGCAGTGGATGTTGTATTGATTCATTAGTGCTCTGATCTACCTGGGTAACGAAGTAAAACCAAACAAAGACAACCAAACAAATACCTGTGACAACAAGCAAGGTGCCGTAAAATGATTGAGTGTAATGGTAGCGATATTACCCACACCTATATAACATGCGGGTAGCACTCAGCCTGCCATCTTTCAAGTGTGGAACAACTGGGCAAAATGTTGGCTACCTCCTAACAATTGCAGGTACTGTTCTCACAGCACAGTCACTGGGTTATTGCTTCACATACCTACCTCTCAACTTGTTAGCAGAAGAAATCGGGGCAAAGAGTAAAATAATGGTGGGTCAAAGGCCCCCAAAATAGGGACAGATTTTAAACATTGCTCTTAGAAACTTAAAAAGTTGTTAGAATAAAATGGTTTGTGTTAGAATGCTTTTCCTGGAGGACATAAAGTCTGAAACTCAGATGTATGTCATTTTTTCGTTAGTTCAATCCTCAGCGATTTGGTAGAAAACCACAAATTTTATGCAGAACAAACTCAAAATATTACACAAAAATCTGTGCATTTGAGACATATGTGCTTCATACTTTTTAAATTAGTATGATACAGTCTTATTCACCCTAGATACTTGTTAAAAATTCAAACAGATATCAATAATTGGATGAATTATGACTCATTTGTCTTCTGGTTGCGTTAATATGTAAGTACCGGGCTGGGATTTCATGATCAAGGAATCTTGCCTGTTAGAATATAAAAGTCATCATGCAGCATATACAGTGCTATTAAATATAACTTTGAGAAAAAAACAATGGAGGAAAGGTAGATGGGGTGGGGTCTTGGTGGAGTTTTGAGCTAAAAGCAGTTGGAATGGTTAAGCCAGGGTTTGGGATAGACATGACTGTAATTATTATTGGGAGCAACTAAAAATGGAGAGTGTATGACTGGGCAGATGTAATAAATAAATACAATTCAGACAGGTGAGAGTGGATGCTACACAGGGAGCTACTTAAGTTACTGGAAAAATATGACGCAAAAATGAAAAATAGGGGCATGAAAAAGCCATTGTTTCTCCAAATCCTGACAGAAGCAAGGACTGAAGAGGCAGTGAAGCACAAACTAGCATAACAAGAAGAAAAAAAACAAGGAAAGAAACAGTAGAAATTTGGTTTTGATTTATGAGAGGTTACTAGGACAGGAAGAGTTACGAGAAAGACATGGAAAGAAATAAGGAAATATGTGAAATTCCTAGTAAGATAAGTCAGTCCAGAAAATTCCAGATATTTGGCTGGAAATGTTTATACAAATATTTTACATCCTGCATGGACTTAATGCTGAAGATGGAATCAAAACAAGACAAGAAACTGTAGACATATATTTTGGGGTTGCAGGAGATTTGATAAGTTTCCCAGGGACCTTTACAAGCTACTAGACAAAATATTGGGAATAGCATGGAACGTAAATGAGGGAGACTAGCTCTTAAACTATTTAAGGAATATTCAATGCAACTTAGTTAAGAGACTGATATCTGTACTGTAGATTGTCACCAAAAATCAACTAGAAAATGGAACACACAAACAATCCCATTAGATGATGTAATACAGCTGATGCATAGTCCGATGTTACAAGAAAAAGTATTATTAAATGAAGGGGGAAAAGTTCTACAGGAAGAAAAATAAAATATGGGAAAAAGTAACAAAAGGGAACAGAAAGTATGTTCTGAGAAGTTCAGTGAAAAGAAGCCTATAAATTCTGGTAAGAAAGGTCAGATCACTCTATAACCCAGACAGATTTTGAAAAGACATAGACATAAAATCTTTAGTAGAGAAAATGAGTAAGAATAAAAACAGTTTCTAGAATAGAGTTTATATGTGTATTTAGTAATATTTTACATAATGCTTGATTATTTGTTTCAACTAACAGCCAAAGCTGAAAAATGTTCTACATATATCGTTTGTAAAATGTATGAAATACAAGTGGAATGTTGGGCAGCTCTGGTTAATAAAGTTTTTTAAGATAAAAAAATCCAGATTTAATTCTAAACTTACCAAGACAGAAATATGAGCACTGTTTTTGTTAAAAGTCAAACTGAGCTTGTTACATATGGCTGATATAGCCATAGTTGTCACATTCTTTTACTGAATGCTATCTGATGGGCTAATGCATTTTATTTCAAATTAGTTTGTTTAGTTTGTGAAGCATACATTCTGTGGAGATCGTACTGTGCACCATACAGTATATTCAATGAGAATAATCTGCCTACCTGCATGTACTCACATCTGTAATTACTGCACAATTAAAACAACAAACAACTGCAGCTGTAGAATACAACAGTATAAATCTGTTTATACAAATATCAACTATCATGCATCAGTCAAGAAAAATGAGGAAAGAAAAGACATATGCTTACCAGGCTCATTTTATATAGCCGTTTCAAAATTCAAGCCAACTTGGCATATTTATCACATTTTGTATTAATTTTGACCTAACCCCCCACCTTGGAGACTCATGCATAGCAGATATAAACTACTGTATATATTTTACTTTGTCCCTATAAATGCACTGCTTTTTACAGTTTTTTTCTAGAATATACCTTGCACTTTTTTTAGCAGGTCCCCCAAGCAAATGAGAAATTAAAATCAATTAATGTATAAAAAATTAGTCCACATATCATAAAAGCATAAAATATGTATGGCAACTATAGTTCGTGAATCTTTTTTTTTTTTTTTTGCAAATGGTGAACATACACGAATATTAGTGGTCTGCTAGACACATTAATGTCTTGAAGCCTCTGGTTGGAGTTCAGGTTTCATCCAGAAAAAAAGACTTGGCTCTCTGCATATAAACTTACATTTACAGAAAGTATGCACACAATACAAACATATACATCTCTATATGGATCTACTTCTAAAGCTTCAAAAAGCCGAGACCAAAAGATTGAAGTTTTGAAACTTTGAAAATGAAATTAAAAAAATAAGAACAAAAACATTGTTTTTTACGTTTTTGTAGGGAGGCAAGCCCCCCTGCACCTTCCACAACCCTGCTAAATAAATATACCAACTCCAAAACTGCACTACAGTGAGGAAAACTGTAAATATCCCATTCTGCACTGTACGGTGATCTCCATTCACGTTTGAAGATTCAAAACTTCAATATATATATGTGTGTGTGTGTGTGTGTGTGTGTGTGTGTGTGTGTGTGTGTCTAGCAAAAATATCCAACTGCGTCCCAAATATTAGGCTACTTCAGCTCAGCAGAGGCCAGAAACATCAGCTGGCACAGTATCTGTTGCAGGTTCTAACACATACAGTGACAGTGCAAGGCACTTCAAAATATTCCAATCAAAGTGTATCCATAGATGAACTGGAGATAAGTTTGTTGTCAGCCTAACAAAGATTCAGTGTCAACTTAGGATTCAGTAAAAACTAGTACTATTGTATCATTTCTTTCTTTACCACAGTTACTGCTTAATACATCAGGCCTCCAGTATTAGGCAGGCAATGTTAGTATCACAATTAGTCAATTTCTGTGCAAACAGCAAAAGTTTTAAATCTCGCAGCAAAATACATATGCAGATTTCCATGGTCTGGTGCTTCGAAACATGGTTTCACCATGGTCTGGTGCTTCGAAACTGCTGGTTATATCTAATCCACTGTGCAGTATTTGGGATCCCCATCACTGTCCAGGATGTGCAATTATTAAGCAGTCCTGTGTTAAGTCCTGTTACTCCTGCTTGCTGCTGGGAATGCACATTTGGTTGTACACATTTTCTTCCATACTTCTCATTCACTGCATCACTATTCTCCATATGCAGTTTTAAATTACTTCCAACATCTCTGTAGCCTTTTTGATGTTCCCCATCTTTTATCATTTGCTTGCTTCCTTCCTGAGCCTCTTCTTTCTGGCTGTTGTTTAGTCCTAAGTAGTTCTCCACTTGTTCTTTAGTTAACATCTTGTCAAATCGTGGAGGATAAGGAGGATCAGCTTGTATAGGAGGTATCTGTGTCAGACCCTGGCCTTTCTGGACAGTTTCACCTTCACCTATAGCACTGGGAGGATGACGTGCTGGAATGTCTAGCTCTGTCTTCTCTGCTTTACTCACTGGTAAGGAGTTCAAACTGAAAGCATAAAACAGTCACACATTTAACATTATATTGGTTTATAATGCAGAGAAAGAACTTTAGACTTTCCAGAGGTGCAAATATACTAAGGTTCAAGTCAGAAGCCATTTTATTTACATGCAAATAATTTAAATTAACATTTCAATAAACATTTCATTCCCTGTTACAGTCTAAGAATACTTAGTATAGGATTAGTAACTAAATCAGTAGAAAATTTGATCTTAATTACTACTTGCCATATGTATAAATCCGTTAAGTTATCATTTTTTAATATGTTCTCTGCAGATTCTACATTTTGTTTTAGACTGCAAACCTACAAAGTCCAATAAAATAACATCTTTGTAAGCACTGCATATATAATTTATATGGAATGTGCTTGTGTAAGTGTATATATTTAACTGCTGCATACTTCAGCATATGATTCTAAAGTCTGTGGCAACTTTACTAGTAGCTTTGTACCTTGTAACCTACTAGTGTGCTTTGGTTTGAAACAGTACTGAAGATGCAAAATTTTAAGTAAGACTTGCTATGCTGATGATACAGGCAGGGAAAGAAAGACCTTCACACTGCAAGAAGAAACAAAATGACTGTCACCACTAAGCACAGTATATAATTACTAATCAAAGATTATAGACTAAATTTTACATAAGGATAAAGAAATTATAGACGGTAAAAAACTTGAAATGTGAACATTCACTAACATACAAATTTCTAATGCAATCAATACAATAATTATAAATTAGACAGTTAAAAACTGACAGCATATTTATTTATTGTTTTTCTTCATTTTTCTAAGGTCCAGTGCAACTGTGGGAGATAAATTCCCCTAAAATATTACCATCTTCAGCGGCTTTCTTGTTTTGGAGAAGATCATCAAACCTCCTTATGCCATGTCCCCAAGGGGAAAAAGAGTCATTCTAGAACAATGGAGAAACTTTCAAAGATTATTAAGAATTTTACAGGCAGAGAGCACATGTCATTAGAGACACTGCTATGCCCAAATGGGCCTGATGGTTTTAGTACAGAAGCAGTGCAGGTTCATCCAGACCCCACCTCAAGAACTCTGATTCTGAAATACTCTTTCAGTTTTGTGTTTTCGTAGGCCTCCAGTGGTGCAAGCAGTCTGCAACCTAATGCCACTTTTGCACAAAACAATATCTATTCATAAGACATTCACCTCACCCAGACCTGCCCCAGGTCTTACGCACTTTAACTTTGCTGAGGAATAAGAATATACAGCAGGCTGATAACATGTTCATTATTTCCCCACTATAATTTGAGGCTTTGACCTCAGGCATTGTCCCCCTCACCTAATAAAAGAAAATCCAGAAAGCACAATTCTGATCTTGAAGATAAAGAGGACATGACCTGTTGAGGTCAAATTTATTGTAATACAGGCTACTATAGAGATGATAACACTATAGCCTCAGTCTTTCCACTAGAGACACCTCGTTCAAGGAAATCCTTAATCTGTTGAGATGACATTCTAAATAGGGTTCTGGAAGCTTTTAGATTCCAGGAAGAAATATCCAGAACTCTTAAGAATGGAAGAACTCAAGCCAATTGTCATACTGTCAATTATCAAAGCTTTAGAGAATGAATGTGAAAGTGTGTCTAGACTAGTGCCAGACTTCCAGATGCCCACCCAAAAAGCTTGACCACTTTTATAGAATGTAACAAAAACACAAATACTTGTAAAATAACCCAGTGGCAGATCTTGTAGTTATATTGGTGGATGCAACAAGAGAATTTGGGTTATCTTCAGGGTTCAACAACCTTTCCAATGACAAGTAAAACAGGGTGTTAGACCATTTTGCAAAGAAAATGTACACTTCATCTACCCCTGTAATCAGGACTATAAACTGACAGAACTTTAAAATTCATGAATTGGAACATAAGACCCTTATAAGCAGGCACTGTAGACTAATGCAGACTGTTTAGAAAGTAAGGAATATGCTATTAAGTGCAGCTGTGATGTTGTAAATGCCTTTGCCAGTGGAATAGCCACAAGCACCACAGCAAGAAGATGTCAAAGGATGGTTACTAAATGTACAAAACAGTTAGCTGGCCTTCCTTCCCTAGGAATATTTAACATATTGTAAGACAAAGGAAAGAACATGAAAAATGGACAGAAGTATTTTCATCCTCCAACTCTCAGATGCAGAAAAAAAGATATCCAACAGAAGAATGGATTTTTAGAAAACTAGGGAACAGTAATTTAAGCAGAATGGGGCCTAAGAGAAGAAGTAATATGAAAGCGCAGGCACAAGAGACCAGAGCAGGCAGCAGAAATGGGAAACAGATCCCCTCCTAACTAGGAAGGAAATGCCACATAATGACTATGCAATCCCATATTCCCTTTCACCTCTACTCTTTCCCAGACATTCAAAATGGAAGACTGTTCTGCTTCAAAGACATCTCGTTTAGCCTGACCTCAGATCTCTGGTTGAGAGACATAATGCCCAAGTTTGTAAGACAGAATTCAGAACTTTTCCTCCTTTCCAAGGAATGGCCCCCCCTCCTCTGAACCAGATCATCTTAGGTCTATAATATTGTATCATCTTTTAAACAGTAGGGTCATAGAAAGGGTCCCAAGCAAAAAAAAAACTGAACTGCCTCTACTATTCAAGGCTATTTTAGCACAAAATAGGGGCATCAGTCTTGGACCTTTTCAAATCAAATAAATATAGGCCCATCTACTATCAATGCGTGCATTATTAGTAGTCCTGGATATGAATGGTACCTACTTGTATATCTACATCTTCAAGAATCACAAAAATTTCCCCTGTTTTATGGTAATAAAGAACATCACCAATTTCCTCTTTGCTGTTTCCTGTCTTCACTGCACACAGGTTTTTTTTTTTTTAAGGGCTTGGTCCTAGTCTTTCCTCAACTTAGAAGAAAGGAGATGCTTTTATATCTTTGCCTGTATTACTGATTATATCAATCTTCCTTGGAGAAAAAAGCACAAAAGGGCCCTACAAAATACCTTTCATGCCTTGCCGATAATGGGAGTTTCTGAAGTTTCAGAAGTCTAGTCTGGTACCTTTTTACACAGAGACCTTTCTAGGGACATGCTGGACACAAGAGCAGGTATGGTGTCATCCCCAGAGAAAGCACTTCTTCAGCACATCTAATAGCAACAATCTTAATGAAAGCACTAGACTTTATGCTTTCCTCTTTTCTGTTGGTTCCCTAGCCAGTTTCTATATGATAATACAATTCCTCAAATATCTGTGGAGAACATTCTTGTTACCCATTGGAACAGATAATTCTTCATCATTTCCGCAGTCAAAGGAACAACAGTGGTCATGATTAACCCAGTAGTGCTGTTTGTGATACCAAACAATTCTCAAAACTTAATGACTGCTGCTTTAGATTATATTTGAAATGCACACATAGGCTACCTGAAAGTGCAAGAGAAATGGTTTAACAAACATTGGAACAAATAAATAAATGTGAAAAAGATGATGGCCTTGCTTTACACACTGTAGATTTTCAATTCAGTGCTACATCCAAGGTACTGAACATAATAATAGACACCACTACACTGATATGGTAACAAATATTGAGGGAAACATTCTTATTCACTGTGAAAGGTAGCCATGATGATATGGGAAGTAGCCTGGGAGCAATAATTCACCTCCTAGTCAATTATATTCCCTCAGACCTGAACCCCCAGCAGCTTGACTGAGCATGTTCATCAGTACCCTTAACATGTGGCAAACAGACAAAAAAGGGTTCCAAGCATAGTACAGAGGTTGGGGCAGTCAGTGCTTTCTCTATTTTCTGAATGATGTCTCCAACTCCAATCTGTTGCTCTTAAAAGTAAGAAAAGAGAGTGCAGCGATCATTACAAATAACCTCTCTGTGACCTAGTCAACCATGGAAGTCTAAGTTAGTCCAAATGAGCTTAAAAGGGTATCTGACTCTTCCAACCGACTGTATCATAACCATGCCTGACATAGGAGCCATGGTACATCCAAATCTCAGGAACCTCAAATTGGATTCAGGGATGATCTAGGCCTAATACCTTTAATGGATAACCCCTTCCTATGAGTGGTCCATACCCTCCAGGAAGTCCAACATTAGGAAGTTGTACCTGCTTAAATGAAATGGGTTCTCTGTCTGATGTATCTCTGTGTCCACATAGTGGCTGTTCCTAAACCTCTCACTGTGATGTATTTAGAGAACTATTTGTGAAGGATCACTCTTATTCTTCTCTTAAGGAACACTTTTCACCTATCAGCTATTACAGCCTGCCTACCACAGATCCCCCATATTGTCCTATTTTTGTAGCTAAGGAGTTCCTCAAAGAGTCCTCCATCTTAGGCTAGAGAAAATGCCTGCCACTATTTCTTGGAACTATAACTTTATTATAGGAAAAAAAGATCCCATCTCCTTCTGAGCCATTCAGTTTAGCAACATTTATTTATTTATTATTTATTTATTTTACATTTGTTGACCGGGAGTGTCCGACCGAGCTAAAGCCCTTTTTTAGCAGAGGCCCGGGGAGAAAAGCTCCATTCTATGCAAAAAACATTTATATAACAGTAGAGGTATAGTTTCCAAGTTTTAAACAGATGTTGACAAAAAATATAGAAAATACAATAAACAGAAGGATGATCAACATTAAAAGTATAGTAAGTAAATAATTTGTAGTTTAGATAAGTAAGCTACTCTAAGGTTCAGTAAGCACAGCTTTAAAATTAATTTCTTGAAAAAGTATTTTCCCGGTGATTTTTACTTCTTCCAGAACAACTCCTGAACTACAAACCTTGCTGTGCAAGGAGCCTTACATAGTCTTTCAGGAAGACAGGATAGCTCTTCAAATTAACCCCAATGTTATATGCTAAAGGTAGTCTCAGATCTACCTTTGAATCAACCTATTAACTTAAAAATCTTCTATTTAAAACCACAAAAGAAGGCAAAAGCAAGTACAGTTATGTAAATAAACTTAACATAACAGTAGATGTTCGAATGATCATTGCTGCAATAGCCTTAGCTATATGGGCTATATTTTGCCAAGAATATAACAGCCATCCAGCTTCCAAAGCTTGAGGGCACCTTCCATGGGCACAAACTGTTAGGGAGCTTGGGTTGAGCTGATAAAAGACAAGTTTGGGCACCAAGCACTTCAGAGCTTTCATGCCAACAGACAGACTGAGGCTGAACCCTGAAAAGACAATGCTAGGAATAACAACAAATAAATGTCCCCATCCTCGCATAAAAAACACAAAAACAAAAAATGAGGGGGAAGAAGGGAGGGAGCTGCTACTGCAGCAGTGATCATTTGAACATCTACTGTTATGGTATGTTTACACAACTGTACTATGTTCGTCATACTGATCACTACTGCAGTAGCCTTAGCTATATGGGTAGATTACCATAGCTTGTTACACTTGGGAGGTGGAAGGAGAAGAGTCCAGGAGCCCCCTGAAGAATGGTCCTAGCAAAGCCTAATCTGGACCTAGAGAAGGAATCAAGCTTATAGTGATTTGTAAAAGTACGTATAGAGGACCAAGTTGCAGATTCTAGAATACTTCTAGAATTCAAACATTTCCAAAAAATCACAGATGAAACCAACGCCTGGTAGAGTAGGCCTTGATCCTGCCCAGAACAATATTGTTATCGTAAGCATAACAAAAGGTAATAGCCTTAGACAGCCATTTGGAAATAGTCTGTTTTGATACAGGTTGTCCCCTCTTCATACATTCACAAGAAATGAACAACTGATCAGAAGATTTGAAATATTTAATTCTGTCAAGATAGTATCTGAGTTGTCTGTGGACATCCCAGGTATGGAGTATCCTTTCTCCCTCATTTTTTGTTCAGGAAAAAAAATGGGAAGATGGATAGTTTGGCTTAAAGAAAACTCAGATACCACTTTAAGCATAAAAAAGGATTAGTTCTCAAAGAAACTCTTTCCCCATGGAAAATGAGATAGGGTTGACTCGCCATAAGAGCTTGCAATAAAGATACTCTTTTTGCAGAGGTCAGAGCAATCAGAAAATTGTTTTCCATGCTAAGCACCTCAAATCAGCCAGGTTAGCTGTATCAAATGGAGCAAGTATTAACTTCTCTAACACAAAATTAATATCCCAAGGAGGGGCCACTGGTTTACATGGTGGCCTCTTGTGCAAAATGTCTTCCAAAAGCATTCTGACATGAGACTGTATTGAAAGAGGATGATCCATAGGCAGACATGCTGAAATGGCTGACAAATAAACCTTGATAGAAGAATAAGAAAGGCCACAGGATGGAAATTCACACAAATATTGTAAAATCAGAGAGGAACTAGCCTTGAAGGGTGCTGGTTATGTAGTTGGCACCAACTATGATTTATTGTAGCAGGCTTTCTTGCCTCCATTAGTACCTGTTGCAGGTCCTCAGTAAAGAGGTGCCTAAAAGAAATTAACAAGCTATCATCCAGGCAGTAACTGAAGTTGATTGATGGTGGAGTGTATCAAACACTCTGTTCTTGTGTGAGTAGATCCAGTCTGTGAGGATGCTTGTGGTAATTGCCCCTGGCCATTTCCAAATTAAGGGAAAACCATGGTTGCCTAGGCCAGAAGGAAGCCACCACAATGATCTTGGCGATTCCTTCTGAATCTTCATAAGTACTCCGGATATTAGTGGAAAGGGTGGAAAAGCAGCCCAAGGAAAAGAAAAGGCATCTATCTTCCAGGCCTTTTTGCATGGAGTCCTAGAACAGAATCTTGCCAGTTGATTGTTCAGAGAAGAGGCAAACAGGTCTACTTAAGGAACTTTCCACAAACCTCCCTCAATCTAGTTTCTATTCATGGGGCCTGCCCTGATCCTGCTCAGCTTGTCTGCAAAACAATTTTGCTCTGGCAGAATGCAGGATGCCTGTAGAGTGAGAATGTGCTGTGAAGCTACATATCAAGCTAACATGGCTAGTCTGCAAAGGGGGTACGACCTGATTCCAACCTGCATGTTGATGTACCACATGACTGTGGTATTGTTTGTAACAACTTGAAGAAGTCCCTGGGGCCAAAGATGATTCAGAGTTGAGTACCTGAGTACCTTGATTAGGTCAAGCATCTAATTGATATTTAGTTGCTTGCATCTGTCCTTGATGTCCCACATACCCTGTACTTTTATCCTTCCTGAAACTGCTCCCCAAGCAAAGTGCATCTGTGGTGATGGACTACTTTGGAACAGAAAGGGAGAAGGAGATTTAAGGATATCTACTATCTCTTCTGACAAACCCCAGCACTGAAATTAGAAAAGACAAACAGTATTGGTGCTGGGATCAAACAGACTTCAGATACCACTGTATCTTTATTATATGGAGTCTTTCCAGGGGTATGATGAGAAGCTTAGAAGCCATGAGACCCATAATCCTGAGATATTCTCTCAAAGTGACCAAAGTTTGAGTGGAAAACCTTGGACATAGATCTATATCTACATTTTCCTGTGGAAGAAAAGGTCTTTGAACTGAAGTGTCTAGTTAACATCCCAGGAACACAATTTTGTGTGAGGGAGTCAAGAAAGATTTTTGAATGTTCTTGTGGAATCCCAGCTCATGTAAGAGATCTCTCACCCAAGACAGAGATGCCTGACATTTTGAAAAACATTCTGCAAAGATAAGCACGTCAACTAAATATGAAAAACAAATGCAGATACCCTATACCTTGCAGTGAGATATAATTGGAACTAGACATTTGTTAAGACTCTTGGTACTGTGAATGGTCTGAAGGGTAAGGCAGAGAACTGATAATGTGATCCAGACACACAAAACCTTAAGAAATGTCTGAGGTCTGGATGAATAGGGATGTGATGATAAGCATCTTTTAAGTCAATTGTTACCAGGAAACTTGAAAGAGGATGAAGAGGTACCAGGTTCTGAAGTGGCATCACTTTGAGTTTGGGCACTATCACAAACAGGTTTAGGAAAGAAATATGTAGAAATGGTCTCCAAGCATTTTCTTTCTTTACACTAAAAACATCCTTGAGTAAAATCCCTTTCCCCTGGGAAGGAGGAACTTGGTCTATCACTCCTTGGGACAGCATGTGATGAAGACCCACAGGAAACATACGATTCTGATGTGGAGGATAAGGAATGACACCCCTCTCCCCCAGAAAGGAAGAATTTCCTCCCACTACCATCTATCATCTTAATGATCTTCAGAACACATTTATATGAGACTAGCTGTTGCCAAAAAGAAAATTGTAGAGATGTGTGGAAGAAAAAAAAGGGGGATCAAGGTAAGAGGATTCACAATGTCTCTTGAACAATCATTCAAACTTGATGAACTCTCCTTGGTTTTGGGAGGTTCAAGACTTCATTTTAGAACCTTCTTGACATTTTTTTCTTAAACATCTATTTACCTGTACTTAGTTGAGACTGATTACTCTGCTATTTGCCAAAACTGAATAAGGAGTTATATAATCCCTTAGAAAATTTGGAAAAGGAGGACTGAAAATCTTACAGATTCCCTATATCAGCTTACCAATCTCATCACACTTTTTGACCACCTCTGCAGCAGAGGGTCCAAAAACTAAATCTCTATCCAAACTGGAATTTAAAATCTAATGTTTAACATGATCTGGGAGGCTCTGAGAATGCAGCCATGCAAACTTCATCAAAACAGTACCAGTGCCACAGCCCTGGAAGTAGTATCAACAGACTCACACTGTAAACAATGAAAGTGAACTAAGCAATAGAAGAAACTAAATTATTTAAAGCTGATTATTTCCTCAGAAGAAAAGACTGCAGATAAAAACATTCCTCACACTTTCACAATTAATCAGAACAAATTTTAACAAATGAGCCTGGCAATTCAAAATTCTGAAAATCAGAGCTGCAGAAGTATATATTCCAGCCCTTATCAGAAAGAGCAGGATTGGAATTAAGTAAGTGGCAGCAGTTGAATCAACTAAAGCCACAGTTGCTGGGACAGGTCTGGAATAGTGTTTAAAAATTTAAGACTGAGGAACTTTATACATCCTATCTGCTTTTTTGGGGGCAGCTGGCTGACTGTCAGGAAGATTGCAGGCAGTAACTCACATATCCTCTAAAGCAGACCAAACACAAGAAACAGGTGTAGGTTCTGGAAATTCTGTCTGTAACAACTCATAGTATTTTTTGAGGGACTGAGAAACCTCAGTGTTCTCCCACTGAAAACAGTGACAACATTCTAGCAATAGTTTCCGAGAAACAGAAAACCCCAAAGGGGAGAAAAGTAAATTGAGCACTCCTCTGAGTCTGAAGCAGAAATCTGAGGAGAAAACCCTGTATTTGTCCTTCATTTTCTTGTTCAGATTCAGAATCTTGAATCACTTTAGGAAAAAAGGTACCTCTTTCTTTTACCAGAAGCTACTTCTCAAGAAGGATCAATGACTTGAATTAAACCCTGATCCAGACCCAGTAAGCTACTCCTGTCTGAGAAAATTTGAGGATGAGAAAACACATTAGCTTTCTGTTTCATTTTGACAGAAAAACTGGACCAACCATGTTAGTAATGGCAGCAGCACTTTTCCAGAGATGGGCACATCATTCTGACACTACAGGGAAGCCTTCACTGTTCCTTCTCCTTGAACAGGCAAGAATGCTTCTCCCTTGCCCGCTTTGGGGACACCAACAGCCACACAGAATGTTGCTAGCCCCTGGTCCATAGTGGCTGTAGGTATTACACCAGAGGCATACAGGGTAATAAAAGATGAGTGGTCTGAGGTAGAAAAAATAGTCACAGCAGAGTCACCCACCTGCGGTTGAGGAAAACTACTAGAATAATGTGGTGGCAAAGGCTGCTTGCTTGACTTTATTTTTTGTGGCTTGAAGAAGGACTGACTGTGGGAGCAGTAGTTTGTTCCATGGCCAAGCCAAAAATGGTGCCTCTTTCCAAGGGAAGACAAGCCACAATGCCAGTAAAAACTACAAGTCTTTAAAAGTCATTTTTTTTCATAAAAAAACACAGGAAAAGGCACTTTAAAATACCTTGCCACCCCTAGAATAGTAAAATAAACACAATTTCTATAGAGGAAAAAAATGTTCTTCAGTTATGATTAAACTGACAGGAAAACTGTCAGTCTGTTAAAACAAAAAAAACTCCTAGCTTTAAAATAACTCTCCTGAGGACAAAAATGATAAAACACAATCAATATTTAGAAAATCGAAGGTTTTTCCCCAAAGGGAACTTATATGCCCAGCAAAGGAATAGCACCAAGCTGACCACTGATCCTTGAAAAATCTTAGTGGAGCATACTCTTCAGTGGCAGTAAATGTCTGAAGGGCTTGGTGCCCAAACTTGCCTTTTAGTCAGCTCAGTTCCAGCAGTCAGACAATTTGGGCACATAGAAGATGCCCTGAAGCTTTACAAGTTGGCCGGCTGTTAAATCCTTGGCACAATATAACCCACATAGCTGAGGCTACTGCTACAGTGGTCAGTATGATGAACATTACTGCATATGACCAATGCACACAGGCAACTAAGATATTACATTGAAGGGACCATGGAAATTAGGCAGAATAGTTAACTGTCCCTTCCAAGGCAGGGAAAGCAAAGCTTTTTCTTATAACCTATGGCAAAATTCACAAACTTCACAAACAACTCTTACACTCACAACTCTAAGAACTTGCATAAAATATGCATTATCCGCCACTGAAATTACTGACTACTCCAAGTTTAGAATGGAACTTAAAAATATAATTACTAAACCAAGCCCAGTGTGCCTGCTTTCCAAACAGGCATATCACCTAACATCCAAGCCATTCTTCAATGTTCCTCGATATAGCAACCTTTAATCCTAAGTTGAGGAGGAAAAAAGTCTGTTCCATAATATTGCATTCCTCCCCTAAGGAGCAAGCCAGATCAATTTTCTCTGATCTGTGCCCTCAACTCTAAGTTGACTGATTTGATGTTCCTCATCTAAGGCTCAAGGAGCAAGCCAGGTCCATTCTCCCTGATTTGCACCCTTCAATACAGAGCTGAAGAGACAGAGAGAGATAAAGGTCCACTCAATTTTGAAGACTAAGAAAAGTCTTCTCTTCTTTAAACTGTGGCAAACTGCTTGCTGAATATGCAACAAGCAGCTTGATAAATACAACACTGAAGCTTCAGCCCTGACAGAAAATGCAGTACCAGCATTCATTTCTGAATGCTGTCAGACATGAAGCACCTTTGCAAATACAGTATCGGCATTCAGAAAATGAATGTCAGTACTGAGGATCATGGTCCCTGATATTTTGTGCCTGAGGTGGCTGTCCCCTTCACCCCACCCTAGCTACACCTCTGTTGGTCAGCTTTCAGAAGGTGTTATAAGAGATCTGGGAACACAGGTTGACAGCAACCTCTCCTTTGATCACCACATTGCCACTGTGGTCAGAAAGTCCTTCTATGTGGCGCATCTCATTACTAAGGGTTTTTCATCCAGGAAGAAAGAGGTCATTGTCTCCCTCTACTATTCCCTCATTAGGCCAATCATAGAGTACAATGCCCCATTTGGCATGTACCTCACTAGACACATGCAACAACTGGAGAGGCTGCAAAAGTACCTCACAAAGAGGATCCTAGGCCTTAAACACTTGTCCTATATGGACAGACTAAAAAAACTCCAACTATTCTCTGTCTCATATTGCTTACTTAGAGGCGATCTCTGCTTGACTTACAAAGCCATGTCTGACCCAGCACTGTTAGAAATGCTACATCTAAAGCAATCTCAATCCCTCCGCACCACACACTCCAGAGACCTCAGCTTCATTACCACAATCAACAGAACATACTGGAGGGACAGGTTCATAACCCAGAGACTGCCCATGCTAAGGAATAGACTTCCCATACATGTCAAGCACAGCACCTCGCTGACCCTCTTTAAGAGAAATCTTGAGGAGTGGATGTAAAATAGAAAATTTACCCCGGGGATAATTCCAGTGGCTCTAATTGACAGAGGCACTGAAAACTAAGGTCGGGTGGCACAATGCCAGCGTAATCCTATAGCTAGGCTTGTAAAGGCCTAGTACACACCTATGAGCCTATGAACCATTGAATTGCCCTGATAAACAAATATAAATAAAATTATCTAATTGGATATCTGACTGCATTAATTTCTCACACGATTTTTGTGCTAAAGCACTGCAAAGCCAATTACAAGTGCATTTTACCAAAGCTGCTGCAATTGCAGCTGTTTTCTTTAAAATATTTTAACTCAGAGTAACTGTGAGGCAGCAACCCAGATTATCTTCCACACTTTCTCCAAACGTTTCAAACTAGATATACAATAGATCTGAGTTTGTGTAATGTTATTTTGCTGATTCATGCATGTGCATGCAGACACACACACACACACACACACACACACACACACACACACACACACACACACACACACACACATACACTGTTACTTTTGTAATGCTATACATCTAGGTTCAAAGAAGAATTTAGGCTGCCATCCCAATCAGCTAGGTAGGATGAGCAGGACTAAAGGCAACTGTCCTTCTGGAGGGGGTTAAGGGGCATAGCAGGAAATAAGCTACTTTGGCTGACTGACTGTCACTTGACTGTGGAAGGAGACATTAAGTGACCAATGTTTAGTGCTAAGCTCAGATGCAGCACCAGTGACAACTGCCATGTCCAGAGGCTCGTCAACTAATACAGAAGCAGCTTGCATCACCACTGAAGACATCACCAAAAAGGGCATTGTTCCATGCAACAATATAGCAAATATTAACATACATCATTATTTAAATCATGATGATGCCCCAGCCAGGTGAATACCAACTATTCAACCTCTGCGGGGGGTGGGGTGGGGATGATGGCAGGATTAGTTACAGAAAACAACGTAATGCAGGAATTCCAGTGTACAAGCTTAATTTCTTTCCTTCAAAGACCATTTCTGTAATGAAACTGACAAAACCAGCTACACAAAAATAATAACATTACCAGTGAATAACTCACAGTTGCATGAGATAAGAGAGAAAGGAAGAAAAAAAGAACAAAGAAAAAAAGAAAAACATGTGGTGGAATTTATAAAGGATATTGTTTTATAGCATCAGGCTATGCTACACAGAGTAGTTATAGTATGCAAAGCACAGTATTAATAAATGTATACCTTTCTTTGCCAGGTTGAGTACTGTGGTATAGCTGATCACCTGATAGGTCACAGGGTAATGCCACGGAATCACAGTACTTGGTTATCAGCTTATGTCTAGTCTAATTTGAGAGTCACAAAACAGCTATTAGGCATGCATTACAAATATACTAATTTGCTCATTGTCAAATTGCTGTTGTGCCATATAAGTTGTGTAATACACAGGGACAATATATTACACTGGTCAATAAGGAGCATCCAGAGTGCATTAGCTGGTCTTTTTTTCCAGTCACCATGGTGGTGCAGTGGTTAGCATTGTTGCCTCCCAGCAAGAGGTTCTCCGGTTTGATCCTTGGCTGGGGTGCCTTCTGTGCGGAGTCTGCATGTCCTCCCTGTGGTCGTGTGGGTTTCCTCCAGGTGCTTTGGTTTCCTCCCACACCCCAAAGACATGCTGTAGGTGGATTGGACACTCCAAATTGGCCCTAGGTGTGTGTGTGTGTGTGTGTGTGTGTGTGCCTTCACTGGAAAGTTGGGCTCCGGGCTGGCAACTCGACACCGTAAAACTCCACTGCCAATCATGAGTGGATAGGTGATCCACTGTGGTGACCCCTAACTGGGAAAAGACAGAAGAAGAAGATTATTTAGGAGCTCAGAAGAGGCGATCAAATTATATGCTATAAGAAGAGTATGTACAGTTTTCGATGCAGGAGCTGGGTCAATTCCTTGCGGTACACATACTACCATGCTGTCCACAGCTAGTCCTGCACCACATGACACCTCTCATTCAAGAACTGAAAGTAGAATGACTGCCACCATGGTGGAATGCTCATTACTATCCCCTGTGCTAGAGTTTTGCAATGCATAGTATGATGCAGATATACTTTGCCTTATTCCGTAATGTTTTGGAAAGGCGCTGCACCTTCTATTAACCAAACAGCTGCTCACTATTCCCGTCCAACATGCAATAAAGCAGGCATAATGAGTTTATGAATCCCAGCCATTGTGCTTAAGGCATAATCTATTAGCGCAGGGACTAAGAGCTGTTAATAAACTATGACTCTGGGCAAATCACTTAACAAGACAGCACTTTTGCCCAGAGTCTATAAAGGTCATGTAGATCAGTGCTCTTTCCTAGCTAACAAAAGAATAAAAAGACGACTAACACACAATACAGTTGCACTCAGGTGCAGGGTGATGGTAAAAATGTCTGGATGTCTGTGATTTCTGTTGTTACATACAATAGCTTTGGTAAGAGTGAAAGTGAAACTGTTAATAACAACATGGAGATTAGCTACAGGATTGAGTGGTACCAACAATCTAGATTCTACTAAACTCCCAAAAATATGGCTTTAAAAACTGAACACCAGATAATAAATGAACAGTGTAAGGCTTGAATAAGTAGACTGTATTCCTTAAATGTACCTTTTTGGTAATATGTTAGGTCGGAGGTGAAGGGGATGTTCTTTAGGTAAGAAGGACAGCAACAGAAAGCCCACAACCTGCTCTAAAAAAACCTTTCTAATTTAAACAGAAAAAAGTGACAAAAGGAAGTAAAGAAAAAAAAAGTGAAATTAAAGTGTCACAAAACAAGGCAGTGGTTAGCGACAACAAAAAAGTTACAAAAACAGAAAACAGTGAAATTACACTGTTACAAAACATTAAGTGGTGAAAGCCAAGAAAGGCAAGACCAGTCTTGCAATAAAATGGGGCCATGTTTTTTTCAGTTGCAAATGACAATTTTAAATATTAGAACTGCCAGTGGTGACTGGTGTGTTGCCCTACTGGGTTTACTATCAAAATGCCGCAAAACAATTGAATTCCCGGTCAGAAACACGAACAGAATGAGTGAATGAAAATTTAAATCTGCTCACATTGATTCATATACCCGACAACTACAGAGTTGATGTTAAAGTCGAACACAAAAACATACAGTGCAAAAGTTACATCACATCTTTGCAGAGGGGCAAGTCTTCCTGCTCTCCCTCCCCCTGCTAATTATATATTCCAACTCCGAGATCGCACTACGGTGAGGAAAGGGATGAATGTACCAATCCGCACTGTACCGCGATCTCTAGACCTTAGATTGACTTCATATCAGCGAATGCACAGTGGCATTTGCTGATATGAACTACTGATGGTCGGCAACATGGCAATCGGCCATCTGCCATTTGATATCCCGTTTGCAGAACATCTGCACTTGGGATTTTGATAGTAAACCATCCTACTGCATAGCTCATCACTAGTTGTTTATTTAGGGCCTTGAATACATAAACACATGAATACATTTTATTGGATGTGGCTGGGCAATTGTGTGGACTTTTACACTTTGCTTGAAGCGGTCCATACAAAGCATATATTTATTATAAGAAACACCCTCATTTCTGCCTCAGTCTGTTGAATATCCTACAACCTTGTTCTATATATGTGCGATGAACTGTGTGAATTTTCCTTGGTGATCTAACAACCACAATAGCAGCCATACAACAGATATCAGATTCTGAGACAAATGAAACCACAAAGTAGAACATTTATTTATTTATTTTGGGGGGGATGTTGGCTAATGTCAGTGAAAAGGTACAGCTGTGTAATGAACTTGTCATAAAAGCTCATAAATAACTTAATTCCTGTCTTTCCCGGAATCATACCTCTCAACTGCACAGATTTTTCATAGAATGTCCAGATTTCTGCCTCATATGTTTGGCTTGTTCCTCATAAAATTGTGGTTTTCTGGCAAATCATTGCCAAATATTTGAGGGAGGAACAGCAAACTTGGGAACGAATACACAAACTCACAAAGTTCTCCAATTCAGGATGGTGCTGGTAAGTTGACACACACTGGTGAAGAATGGTAAATCCCGCTATGCAGCTCTGGAATAAATAAGTCCTTTCTTGTTCAAAGGTTATCCAAACAATTGCCACGTTCAAGCATCCAAATATAAGTAGTGGACAAAAGGTAGAGCTAAAACCAAACTGGACCAAACAGGGCCAGAAGTTTATTAAAACATTAAGCAACACGGTACAAAAATACTGCTTTTCATCCTTTCACCATACAAAGACTTCTTCAGACAAATGGTTCTACACCAGAAACCAGCCTGTGTTATAAAGGTAATTTCAAATTCAAATTGTGCCCCTCCCCTGCTACAATCCGAATGACCTCATTTCCTGATCACAAAGCATTTGTCATTTCCTCTTCCTAGTTATACACCCATTCAGTAATATACACAATTCACTTGCAAGAACAAGAATAAGGTTAAAACATTAAAATGAAATGAATAAGAGTACAATGGGTAAAAATACACAAAAGTAAATCCCCATTTCAAGTATAAAGTCACTAAACAAATATGAGTATTATAAACTACAAAAATAACAAGTCCAAACATACACATTTAAGCATTTAAACATTATGTCATTATATAATAAAGGTAAGGGGGGATGTTTACGACATAATAATGACATAATGATGAACAATTCTACTTTCTGTTGACTTCTAACAGAATTTAATACTGTAATATATGAGAACCAGTCGATCATAAAACAGTAAAAAATAAGACTTAAAATAAACATTGTGACAAAATATGCTAAAAATAAAATGATGAAAAAATAATATAAATGTCACAAATATATGTTATGTATATATATTGAACATTGAAAATGAAGTGCGTATTTAAACATTATATGCTCTACCATTTCTGCATGTGGCACAATGAATGTCAAAGATAAAATAACCTATCTATTCAATGCTTTCAATTTCAAACTACTAGAAATAGAACATTGTTCATTAAGCCCTGGTACTGAGCAGGCTCTTGTACGAAGTTGCCACAACAATTCTAGTCTCTCTAGAAGCAGGGGCGTCGGTCCCCCTCTATCCTTGTGGACACATTCACCTATTACACTAAAGCCAAAGGTATGACTCGAAAATGTCGCTGTGTGTCTAGCTAAAGCATTGGTCATGTTTCCAGTTCGCATACTATGGTGGACTTAAAGTTATTCATGAGAAGACTTAACTTGCATTTTTTATTTGGTCCTAGTAAAACCTCACAAGGAGCACCTGATCCACTTTATGTGTCTAGTTCCTTTTGTCCACCAATGCACACATCATTAGCTTTGTTTGAGAAAATATGCGAATGGGATATTTTTAACTGTTTGAATAATGTACAACCTAGTAACAATTCAATTACTAATAACATTACAAATGAAGAGAAACAATGTATAGAGTTGATTCAGACCACCAATGTTAGGGTTGTTCAACCAGATAAGGGAGGTGGTCTTGTTATATTTGATGTACCAGACTACAATAATAGGATTAAGCGGATCCTTAACACTAATACATATCAAAGTGTTTCTAAAAATGAATTGAACGTAGCATACAACAGGATAAAAGCACTGATTGAGGAACTTTTTGTAGAGGCTAGAATAGACAAAGATACTTACATTTTTCTGTTTATGGCATTTCCAAAGATCCCGACTGTTTTCGGGATCCCTAAGATCCACAAATCTATTTCGGACTCACCATTGAGAGCCTTGATAGATGCTAGAGGTAGTATAACTTACCCAATAGCTAAATTTATAGATTATCATTTAAAGAAATTTGTATGTCAGCTCCCACAGATATGTAAGGACTCCTGGGTGTTTTTGAGATCTATTAGCTCCATTCCATTCGACCAAGAGTTAAATTTCTTAACTATAGACGTTAAGGACTTATATTCATCGATACCACAAAGCACGGGGGTCGAATGGGTGAGGGAGTTATTACTCGAAATGGGGGCCACAACTGCGTTGGTTTCATTATTATGTGAACTACTTGAGGTTGTGTTGGATAACAACTACTTTACATTTGGTGGGGAATATTTTGTGCAAAAAATAGGTGTAGCGATGGGCTCTCCCTGTGGGGCCAGTTTCGCCAATTTGGTGATGGCACACTGGGAGAGAACTCATGTACTTCAACACTTAGAGGTGGCTAGCAGCATCAGGTATTACACTCGATTTTTGGATGACATTTTTATATTGCTTAAGGGCAACTCTGAAGTTGCAGATGAATTACTCATCCATTTTAACGATAGCACCACCTTTTTATCTTTTACACACAGCTTTCATACAAGTAGAATTGCATACCTTGATGTATACTTGGAAAAGGACTTGGAAACCAGTACCCTTGTATCAAGGATCTACAAACCAGTACCCTTGTATCAAGGATCTACAGGAAACCAACATACTCAAACTCCTTTTTACACTATTCTAGCTGCCATCCCGTGACTCACAAGAGAGCTGTTGTCAAAGGCCAACTGGTGAGGGCAGCTAGAATGGTGTCCAGGGAAACTGACTTTGACCTCGAGTGTGAATTGTTGCGAGGTATGTTCTTGAGGAGGAAATATCCTCCTACCTTGGTGGATGCACTTATAAGGGAAGTATCACTGAAACGCATGAAAAATATATACATACCACTTTTGGGAGAAAATTTAAGTAGCACAACTAATGGAGGTGACACCTTAAGTGAACCACTTAATAGGGAGGAACATGCTGACATTAATAGTTTTTGCTTTATTACAACATTTAGTCTGGATGCTTACAAAATTTCAGACATTATTAACAAGAATTGGAAATTCTTATTAGACGAAGAGAGACTCCCAAGTGCACTACCAAACAGAGTTAAAATAGTATACAGGAAGAGAGCAAATACAAAGAGCATCTTGCAAACAAGCAAAATGAATAACTGTAGGCCATCTATGTTAGGCATGAATAAATGCAATATGTGTAGGTATTGTACTCACATGGACATAGGTAAACATTTTACACTGAGAAATAGGCAATACATCAGCCAAGGTAAATTCAACTGTAATTCAAAGAATGTGGTATATGTAGCTATTTGTAAAGCATGCCCCTCATTCTATGTTGGTAAAACTGAGAGGAGACTGAGGGAAAGGGTGTATGAACACCTGTATAGTATGCGAACTGGAAATATGACCAATGCTTTAGCTAGACACACAGCGACATTTTCGAATCATACCTTTGGCTTTAGAGTAATAGGTGAATGTGTCCACAATGATAGAGGGGGACCGATGCCCCTGCTTCTAAAGAGACTAGAATTGTTGTGGCAACTTCGTACAAGAGCCTGCTCAGTACCAGGGCTTAATGAACAATATTCTATTTCTAGTATTTTGAAATTGAAAGCATTGAATAGATAGGTTATTTTATCTTTGACATTCATTGTGCCACATGCAGAAATGGTAGAGCATATAATGTTTAAATACACACTTCATTTTCAATGTTCAATATATATATATAACATATATTTGTGACATTTATATTATTTTTTCATCATTTTATTTTTAGCATATTTTGTCACAATGTTTATTTTAAGTCTTATTTTTTACTGTTTTATGATCGACTGGTTCTCATATATTACAGTATTAAATTCTGTTAGAAGTCAACAGAAAGTAGAATTGTTCATCATTATGTCATTATTATGTCGTAAACATCCCCCCTTACCTTTATTATATAATGACATAATGTTTAAATACTTAAATGTGTATGTTTGGACTTGTTATTTTTGTAGTTTATAATACTCATATTTGTTTAGTGACTTTATACTTGAAATGGGGATTTACTTTTGTGTATTTTTACCCATTGTACTCTTATTCATTTCATTTTAATGTTTTAACCTTATTCTTGTTCTTGCAAGTGAATTGTGTATATTACTGAATGGGTGTATAACTAGGAAGAGGAAATGACAAATGCTTTGTGATCAGGAAATGAGGTCATTCGGATTGTAGCAGGGGAGGGGCACAATTTGAATTTGAAATTACCTTTATAACACAGGCTGGTTTCTTGTGTAGAACCATTTGTCTGAAGAAGTCTTTGTATGGTGAAAGGACGAAAAGCAGTATTTTGTACCGTGTTGCTTAATGTTTTAATAAACTTCTGGCCCTGTTTGGTCCAGTTTGGTTTTAGTTCTACCTTTTGTCCACTGCTTATATTTGGATGCTTGAACGTGGCAATTGTTTGGATAACCTTTGAACAAGAAAGGACTTATTTATTCCAGAGCTGCATAGCGGGATTTACCACTCTTCACCACTATTTGAGGGAGGAAGTCAGAAAACAATGACAGATATTTGAGACTCAGACTTCATACCCTTCAGAAAATTAGCATTAGCAAAACATGTTATTTTATCAACTTTCTGATTTTATAAGAGCAATATTTAAAACTTATCCCTGTTTTGTGGCCTTTGACCCCATTTATTTAGGGTTTTGTCCAGATTTCTTGCTCTAAGAGGTTGACAGCTATGTACAGTAATCATAATCTAGGGAAACCCCCTACTTTCCATATCTGATCATCTAATCTTAATCACTTAATGGCAGCTTCAGCTTGTAAACTGACAAATTAAAAAATAACACTTTTTGAGTTTACAGATTGCTAAGTTTACAGGTTGCCATTAAGTGAATGTAATTGCTTATAGACAGATTCTAAACTGTCTGTAAAACTGTTATTTTGTTAAAGGTAGATGACTACTGTTAAAAATAGTTTGACAGGCATTTTACAAACGGAGACAGCAAGATGGGAAGATGCTGTCTGCCATAAGAGTGCACTTTGTCACCCCTCAATGGACCTTTTCAAGTAATCAGAATTGGGATAAGTACCTCTTTTTCTGAAATTTGAAGCAGTCTTCTCAGGACACTTTTTCAGAGGGTTCCTCCCAAGGGCAGGAGGGGAATCATAGTAGATGCCACCTATGAGGTAGGGTTGGTCCACAGAATCACGGTTTCTGTGGGTCGTTCCCTGGTGGGGCCTTTCCACGACCCTGAAGGGTTGCCTAACTGTCCTACTCTGGAGGCAGTCAGGGTTTAATAGCTTAATAGGTTAGTACTAGGCTAACTGCCCTTGCGAGCCATTTTAAGCCTAGCCAGTTATCCCCTGTGAGATTCAAACCCTGTACCTTGTGTTTGTAAGGAAATCACCTTAACCATTAGGCCACCATCTTTGCTTGGGTTTTCACCCAAAAGCTTGGGAGGCCATCACCTTGGATGTGTGGGTGGTAAGAGTCATATCCAGAGATTGTTCTATTTCTTTTTCAGAGGTTCGAAAATTTCATCAAAAGCATCTGCCAGATGTTCCACCTTCAAAAACAATGAAATGTGAGTCAGCCAACACGGTCACCAAACAGAAATTCAGTATAAAGCACACTATTAAAGTAGGTTAGCGCTTTTGTGGGGTTGCCGCTTTATCAGCCCAAAAGAATAAAAAACGTACATGAAATACATCAAATATAAAATAAAGTCTAACCAATCATCAAAATCTACTAATAAAACAATAAAAGCCAACCAATCATAATCATTGCCTCATTACCAATGCAGGCTTGAGTGGAGTCCCAAAATTTAGCCCTGGTGATTTGTGTGCTTGGAGAGAAGCAATCTATTTCAACTCAAACATTTCAATCTGGTTATTGAAATCACCCCTTCTAATATTAGGAGTAACCAGTTGCAAAACCCTAAAACTAAATGTATTATGTCCTGGCAGATATAGAGCATTAGTAGATTTTGATGACTGGTTAGACTTTATTTTATATTTGATGTATTTTATGTATGTTTTTTATTCTTTTGGTCTGATGAAGTGACTACCCCGCAAAAGTGCTAACCTACTTTAACAAATTTGGTCTACTGTGCCTTATACTGAGTTTTTGTTTGGTGACCATGTTGGCTGACTCACATTTCATTGTTTTTGATACTTTTTTTGATGCAAATCGCCTTTAGCAGTTGGCTTGCTTTTTTGATGTTCCACTTTGGCAGAGCATTCAGCATTCAGCTATAGAGATTCACAAGTTGCTTACAAACCAAGTCATTCAAAAGGTCCCACCAGACCAGAAAGGATCCAGGGTCTATTCCAGACTCTTTTTAGAACTAAAAAAGAGCACATACCTCAGGCAAATTTTGTATTTAAGCAGACTGAATCATTTCATGAAAAAGATCAAGTTTCGGATGGTCAAGGTGCAGTGCATCTTACTTCTTCTGGGAAAGGATGACTGGATGTACTCAATAGACTTCAAGGACACCTACCATCATATCAAGATAGACACACATTCTAGGAGGTTTCTGTGCTTCTGGCTGTAGGCTTGCCATTTTGTCTCACCACAGCCTCCCATGTGTTTACCAAGTGCATGGCAGTGGTCGCAGCCTGGCTCGGGTTGCATGGATTCCAGGTCTTTTCTTACCTGGTCAACTGGCTCCTTACCACCCTCATGAGAGCACCATTTATCACAGCCAGTGATACCTTGGTCCAACTGTGCAACCACTTAGGCATTACAGTTAGTTACCCAAAGTTGAGCCTTCAGCCTGTTCAGGTAATAGAGGTCACAGGTTGCTGCTTGAATACAGTACAATCAGTCAAATTGCTAGGCTTCAGAGTTCCAGAGTGATCAGCCTTCATGCTCTGGCCTTGTCAGTGCTTGCAACGTTGAAGCTTCCAACTCATGCAGTTATGAAAGTTCTAGGTCATATGGCAGCATCCATATGGTTGGTTCCTATAACCAGATATCATATGAAGGCTCTGTAATGGACTCTTGTTGTACAGTGGTCTTTCCTGTCGCACCCCATGGATTTTCCCATGTAGCTGATAAAGGTGTGTTACAATCAAATTTGTTGGTGATTGCAGTCTCCTTTAGTAACCAATGGGAGATCATTTCTTCTTCCAGTTCCCTTGGCTATGGTGACCATGGATGTCTCCCTCCTGGGGTGGGAGATGGGGAATTTTGAAAGGAGGATGGTTCAAGGGTCCTGGTCTTCCATGGAGGCCCACATTCATATCAATGTTCTGGAGATGAGGTCTATTCTCCTTTTGCTGCAGGCCTTTCTGGACACCCTTCTCAGAGGTGTGATTTCAGTAGAGATGGACAATATGTCAGTTGTCTAATGTTGAGAGGCCATGAGGGTTTGGCAAAGAGTTGATTTCTTCTCAGTGGTTTCTGGTGGCAATGCACATCCCATGGAAATCCAACAGTCTGGCCAACAGCCTCAGTAGAAGCATTCTGCTTCCTCGTAAGTGGTCCCTAAATCTGTGGATTGCAGCTAGGATTTTTCGGTGCTGGGGCACTCCATGTTGTGACCTATTTGTCTCCCGACCCAACACCAAGTGCAGCAGCTATTATGCCTTAGTTCCCACTCTTGAACTAGTGAGTGTTCCGTCAACACTGTATTCTAAAAACCAAGAAGAAATAAAGAACGCTGAACTCCACGGATTCCTAAAATGCTAACTGCTCACAAACATTATCCCAACCACCTGGAATAATGTAAAATGTGTATCAAAACACTCCAACCACCGTTAAGTTAAAAAATCTTCATTTATTAGACCATACGTTAAGTGCTTTCACTCACTGAACCGTGAGCTTCATCAGAACAAATTTAAAAACAGTAAATACAATTTAAATACCCCATTTTGGCGCCAAAGCAAAATAAATTTAAAGTGGCACAACTTCAAAAGAATTCAGTGCTAAAATAGTCATTTTTTAACTTAATGTCACCTGTAACAAATATTGACATCCAAGCATCCTACCAACAAAATAATTAACAATATCAAAATGTGTAAGAATAAAAAATAAAAAAATAAAAAATACTAATGCATATAAACTAATGCATTTTGCTTGATAAACAAACCATTCACATGTCCCTTACAAATGTGTATACTGTATTCAAATAACTTATTTAATATGTAAAAAATACTATTTAAGTGAAACTGTTTAAATAAACCAATTTAAGTATAAAGTTATGACTACCCACAGACATACAAAAATGTGTATGTCTTAAATGTTATTATAAAACAGATCTATAAACTACAGTATGTGCGTGGATCTTCTAATACATAAACTAAATTGTACATTTACCTATAAAATGTATAATTAAAATAGTCTAATATTTTATATTTAATAATGGTTTTATAGTAATGTGGTTATTAAGCCCCGGGGGTGTCGAGGCATCAGTGAATAACTGCCACCATACTTCCTTATAGGCCAAGATTGCATGCCCTGGATACTATATAGGGAAGACCGAAAGGAACTTCAAAAAACGCATTTATGCACACCTATATAGTATAAGGAGGAAAGATGTGAACAATGCTCTTTACAGGCATGTAGAGAAATATGGAGCCGAGCATGTTTTTAAATTTGCTATTTTGGAAAATGTTGTCCCAGACCCTAGAGGAGACAACATTAAAGCAATCACACTAAAAATATTAGATACATTACTATGAATCAGAAGCATAAGCTAAGCATTGCTAGTCAAATGGAGAGTTTGAGAAACAGTTTGTTTGTCTTTTTCAACAAACTAGGAACATGTTATTCCACGGCAGAATGTTTTAGGGTTATATCATTAGATAGATTTTATTTGTTTCAAAAGTTTTCTCCACAGCTGAAGATTTCATATTGTTATATATAAAGTATATAATATGTTCTGCACATAAATGTGATTTCATTATACCTGTGACTTTTACTGTCTTATATAAATGTCTGATTTTAAAAGCATATCTATTGATATTAATGGACTGAATAATCCAGTCCAGTAAATAGGGGGAGTCTGTTCAAATGCTTGCAATTACATAAAGCGCAAATAGTATTTCTACAGGAAACATGTTTACTTAATAAAGATGTAAAAACCTTTCATTAAAAAAAAATATTTGGTTCTAGCAGGTTCTAGCTTTCAAGGTAAAAGAAGAGGCACCCTCATTTTATGGAAGAACTCACCAGTAATGCCTAAGGTAAAAAGATACCTATGTTAATAAAAATGGTATGTTAAGCATTCTTATGACTGAGTGGAACAGAAAACTACATGCATTGGTGAACTCTTATTGGATTACAGGGCTTGGAGCTAAAGATGCAAAAAATTACTTAGACACTATGGCTTATTACATGAAAGGTGAAGTCATAATGGCTGGTGATTTTAATTATATTTTATCAGACAGAGATTCAACTGCAGATAGAAAGCTGAGAATCACATCTTCAGTCAAACACTTAACAAATTTTATAAATCTAATGAATTTAAAGGATATATATGAGCTAAGAAAAACAAACTAACTTTAATTTACCCGTTATTCATACACTTATGAAACACAAACAAATATTGATAACATTTTTGTCTCAAATTATCACAAATCAGAGAAATTTCAATAGTTTCATGTCCATTATTGGACCACAATTCTATAATCTTTAAAATTATTTTAAAAACTGACAATTTAATACATCACAGGAGATTACCAGCATACATTATTAGAATAAAAGAATTCAAGGATTAGTATGTTAAAGAGATCAAAAATTTCCTAGAAATAAACAAAAATGGCGAAGTATCTGACAATGTCCTATGGGATTCACTATAGACTTACTTAAATGGAAGAGTTACAAACTGGTATATTAGTAAAACAAGAGAATGGGACAAAGAACTAAATACACTTCAGGCCAAAATAGACACACTAAAGTTAAATCTAAAACTAAATGACATTATCAGTCAGTCTGAACTTAAAAACTTAAATACAAAATATACTGAAATTCTAAATCATAAAATTTCAATAAGCCTGGAAAAACTTAAACTTCAGGCATAGTCAGTAAACTCTTTAAGTTTGCATAAACTTGCTCTTAGATCAAAGAAAATGAATACACTAAATCATATGAAAGAAATTTTAACACATATAAAAATAAAAAAAATGAAGAAAACATATATTAAAGGTATTCTTGAGGGCTTTAAAATATTTTATGAAAATATAAGTAATAATACAAATAACCTAAATAATGATGATATAGTTGAAACTTTTCTAAGGGAAAATATAAATAATAAAATAACAAGTGGACAAATAAAAAAATGATAGATCATTTGCTTTAACAGAAATAAAAAGATCAAATAAAAAAGTTAAAAAATAATAAGGTGTCAGGCTTAGAAGATCTTATACCAGAACTATATAAAATACTGCTGGATGATGCAGTTAAAATATTAGATAAGATCTATATAAAAACACTGCTGAAGCCCACCCAGCATGGAAATATTCCCTTATATCACCTATTTTAAAACAAGATAAGAATCCTACAAAGTGCTCATCATACAGATCCATTTCACTTTTAAATGTGGAGTATAAAATGTCCATGTCCATTTTAGTTAACAGAATTAGTCTACTTATACCTAAACTAAGCGGTAGCATTGTCGCCTCACAGTAAGATGTTGTCCTGCTCGATTCTCAGCTAGAGCGTCTTCTGTGTGGAGACATGCATGAATGGGCGTACCTTCGTTGAAGGTTGTGCGTCAGGGCCGGCAACTCGGCACGTAAAAATCTACTGCCAATCATTAGAGGACCGGAGTTCTGCTCTGGAGACCCCTAACCGGGAAAAGCCGAAAGACCCAACAACATACCTAAACTAATTAATAGTGATCAAACTGGGTTTATTTTAAATACACAAGAAAGGATAATATAATGAGAATACATATATTAATAAACTTTGCAAACAAAAGTTAAAAAGAACTTTCTATCATTAGTCTCGACTTAGATAAGGCTTTTGACTCAGACAATTGGTTGTACCTGTTTAAAACATGTAAAGTGTATAATTTTTTACCTGAGCTAATTGCATTAATTTCTAAGTTATACAATAACTCTTGTGCTTATGCTGAAATAGGTTATTTTCTTTTTAATCCCTTTAAATTATAAAAAGGCACAAAACAAAGGCTGTCCATTGCCAACTTTATTTTTTTGCATTAGCTACAGAACCCTTTGTTAATAGTATTAGATCCAATAAGAACATTAATGGAATTAAAAGATTTCAAACAAATATTCAACTCTTTGTTGATGATATTTTACTAACAATAGGAAATTACAGAGAATTCATTAGCCCATATAATTAGTTCTGTGAGTCAGTTTGAAGAAATCTCGAACTTAAGATCTAATCATAATAAAACAAGTACATTATTAATTAATAAAAGACTAAAAAATTCATACAAAAATATTCTAACCTCAACTGGAATAGCAATCAAATGAAATACCTTGGTATAACCATTATGTCTAACAGTAGAGAAATGATACAAACAAACTTTCAACAGGTTGTTGATAAAATTTTAAGTTTAGTCACAAACTGGAACAAATTCTTCTTTACCATGGAAGAATGACTAATGCTTATTAAGATGGTAATTCTCCCTAAAACAGTGTTTTATGGTGAATAGGGAGAGACTGCCAAGGGTGGCCACGGTGGTGCAGTGGTTAACATTGTCGCCTCACATCAAGAGGTTCTCCGGTTCGATTCTCAGCTGCAATGCCTTCTGTGCACAGTCTGCATGTTCTCCCTGTGGTCATGTGGGTTTCCTCCCTCATCCCAAAGACATGCTGTAGGTGGATTGGACACTCTAAATTGGCCCTAAGCGTGAGTGTGTGTGTGTGTGTGTGTGTGTGTGTGTGTGTGTGTGTGTGTGTGTGTGTGTGTGTGTGTGTGTGTGTGTGTGTGTGTGTGTGTGTGTGCCTTCTGTGGAAGGTTGGGCACCGGGCTAGCAAGTCAACACCATAAAACTCTACTGCCAATCATGAGCGGACAGGTGATCCACTGTGGCGACCCTTAACCAGGAAAAGCTGAAAGAAGAAGAAGAAGGGACAGACTGCCAAGTAATAGGATTCTGGTATGGCTGGCTGGTGCCTGGTTCATTACCGTGCACAGAGCCCAATTCATCCATGATCCAGCTCTGTTGACTCTGGAGGTATATGATGCAATGATATGGCATTATCAGCCATTCAGGTACGTCAGATCTGTGCTGAGTGACGTAAGAGGAGCTAGCTACTCTTGATGACAGGGAAGTCAAAGGGAAGTCAAAAATGAGATGCAGGCGTCCTGTAAGCATGTAAGCCCTCCCCACACAAAACAAAATCTGATTTTTGTTTGACTTGTGGATTGAACAAAAGCTGCTGTAACATTTATACTGTATTTAATTGTTTTGCTTTATTCATTACAAATTAATTCAGTAACAATCCTGGATTGTTTAATATTGTCTAAACATGTTACATTTTAGTAATATATTTTTGCGGTACTTTCTTTACAGCCTTCAGCAACTACAAAGGGGTTGACATTTGTCATGTCATATAGTCTGTATTATCCGGAGTGATGATCAGAACTGTCTGATCTTCAGTATCCAATATGTAGTCATTGTTGCATAGTACTGTAATACAGTGCTCTCCACAAGATTTAATTGTCTAGGATTTCTGCATTTAGCTAAAACCATTACTTTGTCTGGCAAGTAAGGATGCTGTCTGTCTCTGTGAAGATACTGGCTCACAAAAGTGTCTGCAGAAGATCCTGCTGAGAAAAAACATGAACATTGTCAATGGAAAGACTAATGTCTAAAAAGTTGATACTCTTACCAAAACCACTCAACGTGAACTTGAAGACAGAAGTACTCTCATTGACATGAGAAAAAACTGGGCAAATTCTTCAAAAGTAACCTATTCCAAATAAAAAACAAATCCTCTTTGCACCTCTTGTAGAACACTAGCTAGCTTTTCAAGTGTGCCTGTTCCCACCGGCTTATACCCAAATTGGTGAAAACAGGTGCCACTCTTGCACACATTGCCACGCCAGTGATCTGTTTTAAGTATCTTCCTAAAAAGACAAAATAATTGTTGTCCAAGATGACCTCCAAGATTCCAACTCTGTACACACAGTGTTGATCAGACTGTTGTTGAAATCTGTGAACCTATTGAGGTATTTTTTTATAAAGTTGATGCCGGTTTCCTGTTCACTGCAAGTATAGAGTGACACTCATCTATAGATGCAAAGACCCATCCCTTCTCCACCTTAGGTAATTCACTCAAAAGTTCCAATAAATGCCTTGACTCATGGAGGTAAAACTTGGATGTCTGCACCACAGGGTGTAAAAGATGGTCAAGAAAGATGGAAACTGGTTTGGTCTTATACTCCACTGCAGAGACAATCAGTCAAAAGGAAGGGTTGTACAAGTCTGTGTGCACTTTAGATGTTTTTCTGAGACAGACAGCATGCTCTTTGACCTTCTGAGCCAGAGCAACATTGATCACGACACCTACCACTTTTTGCAAGTTGAATTTCTGAAAATGGCAGATATCTTTGGCATCCCTAACATAAGTTAACATTAGAAACTGGCAGGCCCTGGGTGACATACTCTGTTTATGTGATGCATACATAATATCACGTCATATGCCTCTGGAGACTGCGAAAACCCTCAGGAGCTTCATAGAAAAATAGCAAAACTAATAAAGGAAATAAGAACATTCAAGTCTTAGACTTACTGAAGAGGTTTCTAAATGTCAGAATTGTGTTTTATTATGTTCCCTGCAATTTGGCAATCAAGGAGTTAGTTTTAAAATACAGAAAATATAACATTCTGAAACATCCTTTTAGGCATTTGATTTTAATCAAACTGATTTTCACTGCTCCATCGTCAGTAGGTCACAGAATATCCAGGTGTAGAAGAAAGCAATAATTCAACTAATTTGTGGCAGTATTGCTTTTCTGCAAATATATACACTGTGCTTCATAACTTCCATTCAACATTTTAAGCAATTAGCTGTACAATTATAATTTTCACATCTTGAGCCTGAACACTATTTTCTTTATTCTGCTCCCACTTTCATCTCCAGCTTTGAAATCACTTTTTTTCCAAATCAAACACTGGGAGACTTGGGTCGTAGTTTTCTCAGCAGCTACAGTTTAAGTATTTAGAAAGACTGATTTTTGTAATGAATAAATCAGCAATTTGTCATAGTCAAGCTCAAAAGAATTAGTAGGTTTCTGACAAACTCTCATTGTTATCCATCTGCTGGAGGGTTTTATTTATTTATTTATTTCAGTTTATTTTCCAGGTAGGTAGATGGTCTATTGACCCTTTTCAGCCATGAACCAGATAGAATGTTAAAATATTTACGGTAAGATATGACAAACAACACATGTTATCTGTTAAGTTAACAGAAAGTACATTGATAAAATATTAGGAAAACACAGCAATCATACTATGAAACTATATACATATGAATTAATATACACAGTTATTAATACATAAAATTATACAAGAATGCATTTCTTAACCTGTATATTGAAAGCATGATATTTGGCTTCCTCAAAGGAGTCTTTTAAAGCTTTTTTTGAATGCTTCTACTGTACCACTGCACTTAACACCATTAGACAGATGGCTCCACAGAGCAGGTCCTGTTCTAGAAAAGACTCTCACCTATGGCTAGTTTGAATTTGGGTCTGCAAATGGAAATGACATTTTCTTGGCTGTTTGTTTCTAAATGTGTAAATTTGGTTTCACAGTGGAAATTTCCTTTGGCGAGGACAGTACCATGTTTTTAGAATTTTGAATGTTAGTGTTCTAAGAAGGAAAGTGGATCTATGTGGTATTGGAAGTCCATATACTGCATGAAGTACTTCAAATTGGTGTTTTCTTTGGTCAGATAGGAGTGCAAATTTACATGTTTTTAATTATGCAGTCTGAAGGATAGACGCAGACAACACAGATCTATCATTATGCTAAGTACATAACTTTCATATCTGATGCTGTCTCTTTCATCTGTTCCTCAATGGATGGAACAGAGTCCCTAGGTACCATAACACTTGGGAAGTCTCATGAAAGGATATTCCAAAGCACAGCCAAGCAAAAGGAGGCTCTTGACTCGACTGTACATCCAATTTATAGTGTGATATGAAAGCATGGACCTTGGACCAAGTAGCACATATCTCATCAAGAGGGACCCTGGAAAAAACCTGCAGAAGAGACTACTGATTTTGTTGAATGAGCCTTCAAAGGTTTGGATAATGACAGGCCCTTTTCTTTGTAGTCATGAGATATGTAGTCTGAAAGCCAACAGATGAGTGCAACCTCAGACACTCCTTTATCAATCTTGGTTGAAGAGAAAGAGATAAACAATGGATCAGGCTTTCGGATTGTCTTAGTTTGATGGAAACAGAATCATAGTTGAAGGTGCACATTCATCAAACATAGTACATATTTGCCCTTATTGGAAACATTTGGAAAAAAACACTGGTAGATTGATTGATTGATTGGCAGACAATTCAGAAACCACTTCAGGAAGAGAGTAAGGGTTGTGTCTCAAGGATACCCTATCCTTGCAGAAAATCAGGTAAGGAGGTTTTGAAGATAAGGAATGGAGCTCCCAAAATTCTCTTGGTAGAGGTGATAATTACCAAAAATGGAGTTTTCCATCATAAGGACTTCAAATCACCTTTGGCCTCATAGTCAAAAGGAGAGTCTGCCAAGGCCAGCAACAAAACAGTAATATCCCAAGGAGGTACCCATTCCCTGAGTAGTGGACGACAAAGAGAGGTACCCCTGAGAAAGGTCTTGGATAATCTAAGGGATGCAATGGGAATGTGATCTTCTCAGGTAAGAAAAGAACATACAGCAGCAATTTGCACCTTAATATTGGAGAAACCATTTCCATCATAAAAACAAAAAATTCAGAATGGCCAGAAGAGGGGCTGAGAAAGGATTTAAGTTTTTTTTTCTGGAGGCAAAGACAGATAACCTTTTCCACTTTCTTTTATAGATATTCGTTTTAGAAGGTCTCTGGGTGGAGGTCAAAATGGGGCAGACTGGAGAAGAAAGCCTGGACTGTCTAGCCATCACTGGAATTGGAGAAACCATGTGGTTAGTTTGCAGGATTGAATGTCCTGGTAAAGTGACCCTGACAGGTGAAATAGAAGATCTAGAGATGAGTCCAGCACCCAGGGAGGGTGTACTAGATGATGCCACAGGAAGGGAAACTACACTTGTTGAGGCCAGTGGGGAGCTATAAGGATGACCATGACCTTCCTCACCAATGTTTTTAGTAGGAATTTGGGTACTTAACTGCTGAATTTGTGCTCTGCTACTACTGGGTTGAGGGGAAACTCATGACGAAGGATAGATCTGCTCAATAAGGCCGTTACAACACTGGACTTCTCCAGAATGTTCATTGCTATCAGAAAGCAGTGGGAAGACATCACCCATTGCCATACTCATGGCCTCTCTACAGAAGAGATAAGATTGGGTTTCTCCCTGTTTGTTGATGTACCAAATAACCAAGTTGTCTGTTTGGCTAAATATCACACTCAAGGGGAGAGAGTGCTGTAATGCCTGCAGTGCTTGGAAGACTGCTCTCATCTCCAAAATGTTGATGTTGATGTGAAGACTGGCCTCTGTTGGGGATCACCTGCCTTGGAATGTCTTTACCAAGAAATGCCTCCCCGATCCCAGGTGGAAAGTGTCCAAGGTATCTGTGGCTTACACTGATGGTAGAACAAAAGCGTGCCCTGAGATACAACTGGTGATTCCAACTACCACCAGACATGAGATTTGCAAATCTCCATTAATGACACTCGAAAGGACATAAGATGTTGTTTGATAGGCCACTGGACCAACAAGATCCAATGCAGAACTCTCATGTGAGATCTGGTCAGTGGGACCAGGGTGACAGCAGACAACAGTGATAGGATTAGTCTTGCTGGTGGCTTCTGACAAGACAGCACCACTAAGCCTTGCTTGTGAACAGATGAAATCCTAGCTTGAGGAAGACTGGTATTCAGAAGTTCCATACCCAAGAGAGCTCCAATAAATTCCAAGGACTGAAGCTTGGACTTTGCTGTATTCACTCTGATCACCAGATTTGAGCAAAAAAAGGAGCAAAGAGTCCCTGGCCTGAAGAAGTAGATTTCCGGATGGGGCAGTGATGAGCCAGTCATCCAGATAAGGAACATCTGGAACCCCTGCAGACGGATGTAAGCTGCAAGCACTACCATACACTTGGTGTCTATTGAGAGATCAAAGGGCAGGGCTCTGAATTGGAAATGACTGGCTTCCAGCCTGAAGTGAAGAAACTTCCTGGATCATCTGTCGAGTTTTATGGCAACCCTTCGAAACAAGAGAATAAAAACAAATCATGCTGACTTACTAGAGAAACCAAACAACTTATGACCACTAGAGACAGAATATGGAAAAAAATGGCAGAAAAGTAAAAACCTCATTGAACTCCAGCTCTTTAAACAGCTCCGCAACTAAGTCAAACATCTAGTTATCAAAAATAAAAAACAATACTACTTCCATCTCCAAAATGACTGCAACCATAACCCAAAAAGATTTTGGAACTCAGTTTCTACTCTACTAAACCCTGGCACCAAGAGTAACCCCTGCAAAATCCTGAAAAAACTCCTGCTGAACTCTCTTCACTTTTCAATTCCTACTTTATACAGACTACTTCCAAACTATCCACCTCCTTTCCTCAAACTAGTCATAACAATAACCCATCAGCTCACCTCTCATCCACAAACTCTTCCCCCCAGCTCTTTACTTTCTCTTCTATTCACATTTCCAATATAACTAAGCTATTACTAAAACTCAAACCTGGTGGTACCACCCCAGATAACTTACTCCTTGAGTGCCTACAAATGTCAGTCAAATCCATCAGCTACCCCATTAGTATTCCTATAAACAGATCTATCCAAGAATCCTATGTACCTTCCATCAGGAAAAAAAAAACCCTACATCATATCCTTACATAAAGGAGGCAACAGTGAAATCTCAAATTTCTGCCCTATTGCCATACTCTCCCCCATTCTCTAAAATAATGGAAAAATGCATTCAAACTCAACTTATGAACTTTCTATTCCAAAACCATTATCCACTACTCAGCATGGCTTTTGACCTGGTCATAGCACCATAACTGCTCTCCTGTCCTTTTTGAACACTGTCAACCTCAATCACAATGATGGTAAACTTGTCTCAGTGCTATTCCTAGATTCCTCAAAGGCCTTTGACACTATCTCCCATTCTTTCCTCCTTGCTAAGCGTTCACTTCTGCTCTTGACTGGTTTACAAACTATCTTACAAACAGACAACACTCTTCCAAATGGCTACACTCCTTCTCACCGTTTCTCACTACTGCCACTGGAGTCCCCCAAGAATCTATCTTGGGTCCCCTCCTTTTCAGTCTTTTCATTAATGACTTTCATTCTGCCATCACTCATGGATCAATATGCAAATGATTCCACTATCATCTGCACCGGTACCTCCGAAACAGAACTTCCGACCATGACCCAAAATGCTTCCTCCACCAAAGAAATTTGGATGACCAATAATCACCTTGCCCTTAACCCCAACAAAACTAAGCTCCTTATCTTTACTCCTAAAAAAAACACCACCCTTAATAAATCAAACTTGATAATCTACTCATCTAACAAAACTGCCATAGAGGTTGTCCCCCATACCAAGTTACTCGGTGTTATTATAGATGATAACTTTTGACCAACACATCCATAACAATATTAAAAAAAGCAGATCAAAAACTCGGTACCCTTTACAGACATAAATACTTTTTAAACTACTCCACTCAAAAAACACTTGCCAAAACCTTTCTCCTACCAACCCTCCTTTATGGTTCCCCCATTATTACAAACATCCTATTCTCCTTAAAAATTAAGATGGACACCTGTTACAACACAATTGCTAAGTTTGTGACCTGTGCTAAATATTCCTCCCACCACTGCCACTCTCTACATTCCCTAAACTGGCTTGAACTCCCACAACACCTCACATATATACAACTATCTACAGCACACAAACTTGTATACAAACCTCTGGAATGCCCAGCCCTCACCTCCCTTCTAACGCTCTATCTACCAAACTGACATCTCAGATCTGAAAATTAATCTCTTATCCAAGTAAGTAGACCAAAACTCCCTGCAGGTATCTCTACTCTTTCACTATAGCAAAACTGTGGAATACTCTCCCTTTTCGTCTCTGAACCATTAATACTGCCCCCTTATTCAAAAAGTCTTTACATCAATATTTCTCTTCTCAATGTCTCTGCCCATGTACTATCCCCAACTCCTCAATAACTTGATTTCCTGTTATATCCTTTCTACCCAATACTCACCTTTTCTCCCTTCTTAATGTGTCACCCTTGGAAATCTATCTATATCCAATTTTGCCCCATATGGCATATGAAAATGAGGTTTACCTTTATATCGTCGATCACACTTCGTCAACCAGCCACTTAATCGACTCATTTAAGCAAACCAAAACTGAGAAAAATGTTAACTGTCGAAAATATTTCAACATTCGACATTTCAGGCCGCGCCACACCTCCACACCATTGCTACCATGGGTCAAAAAGGGGCGAGGTTTTGCCGTTCGCTTATTCGGAATTCGACATTGGAGACGTTTGCACTTCGGTATTCGCGGAAGTCGTTTCGCCCTTATTGGGATCGATGATGTAAAGGTAAACCGAAAATTATTGTAATTACCCACTCTTGTATATGCATACTACATAAAGTACTCAGAACAGTCCTTCTGTTTAAAATGTAACATATCATTGTAAATATGTATGACTTATCTGTATTCATAGGTTCATAGGTTCATAGGTTCATACTAGGCTATCTGCCCTAGGGCATTTATAAGCCTAGCCAGAGTGTGTGTGGCTTTCACCACCCCTTAGGATGAGAATACTATACCCATTAGTTTGCTGTGCCTCTGTCCAGCAGTGACACAGAGATGATTCCCGGGGTAAACCTACGATCTCCCATCCACTCGACAAGATTTCTCTTGAACAGAGTCAGTGAGGGGCTCTGCCTCACATGGACTGGGATTCTGTTCCATAGTGTAGGGAGTCTCTGGGTGATGAATCTGTCCCTCCAGCACGTCCTATTTATATCCGTGTTGAGGTTTAAGTCTCTTGCTCTCGTGGCTCTGGTGGATTTGGATTTTTGAGGTGGAGCATGTCCATTAATTCGGGTTGGACATGGCCTTGTATGTCAGGCACAGATCACCTCTGAGCAGGCGGTATGCGACTGAATAGAGCTGGAGTTTCTTCAGTCGGGCAGCGTATGACATATGTTTGAGCCCCTTTATCCTTTTGGTGAGGAACTTTTGGGGTCTTTCCAACTGCTGCAGGTGTCGGGTAAGGTACATTCGAATGGGGCGTTGTACTCAATCATTGGTCTGATAAGTGAAGAGTACAGGAGTACAATGACCTCTCCTGATCTGGATGTGAATCCCTTCATGATCAGGTGGGCAATGTAGAAGGTCTTCCTAACCACTTTGGCAATGTGAGTGTCAAAAGAGAGGTTACTGTCAACTTGGGTCCCCAGGTCCCTGATAACTTCTTCCGTGTTTAATGGATTACCACCTATGTGGTAATTAGGGGTTACCTTGTTTTTCCCAAAGGGTATGACTATACATTTTTTGGCATTTAGCTTAAGGCCATGGCTCTGGCACCAGTTATCCATTTCTATGAGACTTCTCTGGAGGATGTCTGTGTCTGATGGAGTGTCAATTATGGTGCCCAGTTTGCAGTCATCTGCAAATTTTGTCAGCCACAATCCCCTATGTTTGCCTGCACTTCAGAAAAATAAATGCCGAACAAGAGGGGGCCCAGGACTGAGCCCTGTGGGACACCGCTCATCACCGGCTTAGAGTCTGACATGGCACCAGCAACTCTAACCCTGTGGGTTCTGTCCTTGAGCCAGTTTGCATCCCATCTTGTGACATATGGGTTTACATCTAAGCTGGTGAGCTTTTCTATGATGCCCGAGTGGGGTATTGTGTCGAACGCTTTTGCTAGGTCAAGGTAGGCTGTGTGAACTGCCTTACCCTCATCAATGGCCTTAGTGACTGTTTCGAAAAAGTCGACCAAGTTCAAGAGGCAGGATCTGCCCTTGACAAAGCCAAATTGGGTAGGATCCAGTGTCTGCAGGTCCCCAATGTCTTTATTTATGAGTTCCATTATGATCCTCTCCATAGCCTTGCAGACAAGGCTCGTCAAGCTTATGGGGCGGTAATTTCCAGGGTCCATAGAAGCACCGCCTTTGTGGAGTGGGACCACAGTTGCCGTACGCCATTCTTTGGGTACGTATCCTGTAGTAAGGCTAAGATTAAACAGCAGCCTTATGTGTGGGTTTAGTTCCTCATTGAGTTCGTGTAGCACACAGCCGGGGACACCATCCGGTCCCATTGATGCTGTGTTTTTTGCTTTAGAGAGAGCAGCTCTCACCTGGGCATCTGAGATGTTTGGGAGGCTAGACTCTGGTGGGATAGATATTTCTCCTTTTGGGGGGAGGGAGGGGAGAAATTTGCACTGAACCTGTCTGCCAGTATGTTGGCAATGTCTGTGGGTTCAGTGATTTTTGTATCATTTTGGACTAATTCTGAGCATATCTGGGAGTTTCCACCCAGGTTTCTAGCATAGCTAAAGAAGGCCTTATGATTGTCTTTTGTGTCTTTAGCGATTTTTCTCTCAAAGTTGGCCTTGGATGATTTTATGAGTGATCATAGTTTTTTGCTAGTATTGATCAGAGATGCCTTCCCTTTTAGGGATTTTGCTCTGTCATGTAGTAGCTTTCTCCTCTTGTTGTAGAGTTTGTTTATGGCTGGGGTCCACCAGACCGGGCGCCTGCCTTTGGTGGAAAGGGTCTTGATTTTTTAGGGATTGCTTGATCCATACATTCCTGGAGGTGCTCGTAGAAGGCATTTGTAAGGGTTTCAGCAGCGTGGGTTGTGGTTTCCACTGGCTCGGGGGCCTTGAAGGATACCACTCCAGTCTTAAGAAGTGTGAAGTTTGCTTTTGAGAAGTTCTTCACTGTGGTCTTTTTTGCTGGGGTTGGGGGCGGGATGTGGATCTCCAGTGAGATTAATTTATGGTCTGATCTCACCAATGAGGGATATACTTCCGGTGTGGAGCATTTTGTCCCCATGTTTGTGATGATCAGGTCTAGTATATTTTATCCTCTTGTGGGAATAGTGACTAGTTGTTCCATAGCATTTGAGTTTATGAACTCCAGGAACCTTTGGGCTAGGGTGTTGGGGCTTGAGTAATGTTCCCAGTCTATGTTTGGGTAGTTGAAGTCACCCAATATGATGGTGTTTGGAGAGACATTCATACTCTCCAGTGTCTTCAGGAAGGCTGTGTGGGTTTCCTGAGTTTGAGAGGGTGGTCTGTAGCATGCTACAAACTGTAGGGCAGTTTTACCTATGGTTAATTGCACCTGGATGGTCTCCGATGCTTCGTGCGTGGCCACTAACCTGGAGGTGTGGGTATCCTTTATAAATATGGATACTCCCCCTCCTTTTGTGGTTCGGTCCGGATTTTGGGGCCGGAACGCATGATATGAGGTATAACCTGATAGTGCTGGGGTGCTCTCAGGAGCCTTGAACCAGGTTTCAGTCACAGCACAGACATCGATATTCTCCATACTGAGGAGGGCTTAGAGGGCGTGCATCTTGAGGTTTAGACTTCTGGCATTGAGCAGTATTACCCTTAGTTTTTTTCCATTTTTGTTTTCTAGGGTGGTAGGTTTATCATTTGAGCCTTGCCTAAAAAAGGCACTATGGGGGTGGCAAGAGCCTTTGCCAATATCCGGAAGCCCAGGGGTGACAGGTGCAAGCCGTCCCTTGCGAAGCAGCGTGGCTTGTCAAGCATGTCATCCCAGGCAGACAGACATTGGATCCCCTTAGAATGACACCAGTAATTAAGCCAATTATTAAAGCTGATCATTTTGTCTCTGTATTGTGGCATCATTCTTGGTGAGGGTAGGATACTGCTCAGGGTCAGGGTCATACCGGCCTGGGCTACATAATCTGAGAGCTCCTCTATGTCTCTTTTCATGTAGTCCAGGGAGGTACGTCTCAGGTCGTTCACACCGGCATGGACAATGACTGAGTCATACTTGTACTTGCTGTGGAGTGACCTGAGTGCTTGTGTTATGTGGCGGATTCTAGCACCCGACAGGTAGCTTACTGTGATCTTTTCCTTGTTCAGTCTGGTGAGTGGGACGTCAGTGTGTCTGACTATGGAGTCACCTATAACAAGTGCGTCTGGCATTGTGTTTGGCCTTAAGGGCTGTGACTGTTTAGCACACTGACTTTGAGAACTATGTGATGCATGTCTTATGTCTTGAGGTGGCAGTTGCTTGGGTGTCTGCTTTGGAGGCCTCTGTAGTTTTGGTAGATTTTTGATCAGTGCCTCCGAGTATGTCTTTGTGTGTTTATGTGTTTGTTTTGCAGTTGTGATAGTTCTATGTGAAACTGGGTTTGTGGTGTGCGTGGTTTCCTTCTCCTCCTGTCTGGTCTTGCCAGTCCTGAGTTGAGAGAGCTCAGCCTCCAGTTTGGCTATATAGTTGCATCTCTCACATGTATTTGTGTTTTGTGGGAGAAGGAGTGGGTTGTCTATGTACATGAGGCAATTGTAACATTGCCTCAAGATGCCCAGATTCACCAGCTGAACAGGAGAGGACGCTAGCAACTGACCCTTCGACATGCTAGAAAAAGTGAAAAAGTTTGCTGTGTAACTGAGTCAGAAGGGACCTATAGGGAAATGGGTACTCAAGGGGATTCTAGGCTAATGTCGTACTTTGTTTAGTATATAAATACTTTACCTACATAAAAATGCTTTAGGAGCAAGTGCTGAGCTTTTGAGATAGAGAATAGACTGTTTAGATTGCAAGTAGAGAAGTTCTAAGGGAAAAATTGAAGAGCAGACTTTATGGAGCCAGAAATAGTTTAACCTTGTTTAACCGGCGCTGCCCGATGGTGCTCTATGGGCAACTCCGCGCTAAATCACGCAAAAGCGCGCTAAAGCGGGCTTTATAGCAGGGGGTTGAAAAGAGCTAGGAATTGACCCAAAATGGCCAATAGACTACAAGTTTCTGGCTGGAACCACTGCTCTAGGGACAAATAGGCTGCTCAGTGCTCCCCACTCCACTGGTGAACAAAGAAGCTTCTCTTTATCCAAATAAGGATAAGGAATAGCACAGGAACCAAGCCAAAGCCCAGAGATCAGCAAACTCTAAAGACTGGACTATTCTAGTTCAGTAAGGTGGGAAAACAAGATATTTTTTTGCAAAAAACAGAGGAAAAACAGACAGTAAATGCTATAAATGCTTTTAAACGGCTAGCGCACTTGAGTGTGTTAGCCTACAGGTAAAATTAAGCAACAAATAACTTTTTAAAAGTGCGAAACAGTTAATCAACACAAAAACAGTTTAAATAGAATGCAGAGCTGTATAAACAGGCGAAAATGCAGTCGCTAAGCAGTAAATAATCAAAAAGCCAGAAAAAAATACTTAAATCAGGAAAAGTCACTCTTTTGCTCTCTGCTGCTTGTAGAACTCTGCAGGACACCACGAGGAGCTGTGCTGAGTTGAATACAAGCGAAAAAGCGCGCTAAAATGGGCTTTATAGCAGGAGGTTGAAAAGAGCTAGGAATTGACCCAAAATGGCCAATAGACTACAAGTTTCTGGCTGGTACCACTCCTCTAGGGACAAATAGGCTGCTCAGTGCTCCCCACTCCCACTGGTGAACAAAGAAGCTTCCTTTTATCCAAATAAGGATATGGAATAGCACAGGAACCAAGACAAAGCCCAGAGATCAGCAAACTCTGAAGACTGGACTATTCTAGTTCAGTAAGGCGGGAAAACAAGATTTTTTTGTTTTTTTTGTTTTTGTCTTTTTTGCAGAAAACAGAGGAAAAACAGACAGTAAATGCTATAAATGCTTTTAAACGGCTAGCGCACTTGAGTTTGTTAGCCTACAGGTAAAATTAAGCAACAAATAACTTTTTAAAAGTGCAAAACAGTTAATCAACACAAAAACAGTTTAAATAGAATGCAGAGCTGTATAAACAGGCGAAAATGCAGTCGCTAAGCAGTAAATAATCAAAAAGCCAGAAAAAATACTTAAATCAGTTATAGCAAATACAGTTTTAACAAATGCTCTGAAATATACTGTATATTTCCAAAATGTTTGAGAAGGACAGTCAGAACACAAGAAGGTTCAGGCGAAAGAGAAAAAAAAAAAAAAAAAAAGTTTTGTTTTACTTTTTGAAAGGGAAAAAGGAGGAACAGAAGGCCTTATCAAATGTTCTTCTGTATTAGGCAGAATGAGCTAATGACACTAGACTGGGAGGTGTGTCACAGTAGGGGCGGGCAACTACAAAGCCACCAAGTATAAGAGCAAGACACCAACACACATGATACCCTACTATTAACCATAGTTGACTTACTAACTACTAGCTTTCTAACTGTACAATGTTCCTACTTATTCTCCTGTTTGATACATTTTCTGTAACTTAGTTATATTTTTGAAACTCTTGTTTAACTTATTTCAGTTATCTGTATTCTGTTTATAGAGCTTTTCTCCCTGGGCCTCCACTGAAAATGGGGTCTCTTCAGCCCAGTGGACTTTACCGGTCAATAAAAGCAAATAAATAAATAAATATATAAATGTGGTCGTAGTTATCCTGAAGGCCAATCGAGTACATCCAGTTGTTTTCCCTTAGCAAGGGAAGAGTAGACTGAACCATGACCATCTGTAATTTTGTTTGCCTTACAAACTTGTTTAGATGGCTGAGATCCAGGATTGGCCTTAGGTGCCTGTTCTTCTTTGGCAATAAAAAGAATCTTGCGTAAATTCCAGATCCTTTCTGGTTTGGTGGAAACTATTGGAAGGCTCATTACTTTAGAAGCTTCCTTATCTCTGAAGTGGCTGCTTCCTTTTGTGAAGGTGGAACACCTGGAAGTTTTTTTGACGGTAAAGGGGGAGAAAGAAAAGGAATGAGATAGCTTTTGGTTATTATCCTCTGTACCCATACATCTTGGGTGATGGATGTCCAGGTAGCTGGGTACGGGGATAAGCTCCTCCTTGACTGCTTCCAGAGAGTGGCAGTCTGGCAAACATTCGGATGTGCTGGCAGGGTCTCTTGGAGAAGGGACTCCAAAAGCCCTGGTTCTGCAGATCACCTCTACCCAATATGCAACATTCACCATTACAGCTCCCCCTTCTGTCGCGGGAGGGGGGGGGAGCTCTGTCTCCAAAAGTGCCAGGAAAGAACTCTTGTCACTTGTGGAACCAGTACCAGAGCTTCTTCCCATCCTTTTGATTCCTCAACATTGTCCTCTGGGGGGGGGGGGGTAGAAAACTTGATTCCTGTGGCAGAGAGGGTCTTACTATCTTGTTCACTTCTGGTAAGTGTTTCTTAGACTTTCAGAAGTAAGACTGTCAATCCATCATAAACGGCATTAAGGATGTTTTGAAATGTTCTGCAAATCATAAAGCCACATCCGGACATGTCTCTTAATGGTGATGCCAGTGCCTGCTGATCTGGAAGCACCTTCTGTGGCACTGGAAATCAGACATATTGAGACACTGGATAAAGACTGAAAGCCAGTTAACTGTGAGTCAAAGTATTTACTCTGCTCAGCAGATAGGGACCCTTAGTGAGCTTTTGAGAGCTCCTTGGTCAAATCTCACTGAATATAAGTGACATGTGCCAGATAATTAGCACCCTAAGGGTGAGGTCTCTGAAGCAAAGACTCACTTCTCAAACCTGTCCAACAAACAAGATTCCCTATTTAGTGGATGGACAGTTGAATTCTCTTCTACCAGTTTCATTTTGGTTGCTGCTGCCACCACCAAAGAATCCACGACAGGGCCCTTGCTCCAATAAGGACGATCCTTGGGTGACACAAGAAATTTGCCAGGACTACGAGGAATAGGCTCGGCTATGTCCAGTTCCTCCCATGCCCATTTGAAGATTAGGTCTACCATCTCATCTGCAGAAGGAACCACCCAAGAAGTAAATGGGCCAGCCCCAAAAGCCTCAATGAATACTAACTCCTCTTGGGAAGGTACTTCAGTGGAACACCTCCCTTTCTGTCTGATCAGTTCCAAAATTTCTCCAAATTTGACATCTCCAAGAGGGAAAAAAGGGAAGCTTCCCCTTTCATAGAAGTCAGCATCTTCTGTAAGTGATTCCTGAGGGTAATCAATGTGTCTCTTTTCACACTACTACTTCTGGCATACTTCTCCAATGTGATGATCTGGAGAGGACTTGGAAAATGATGGGGGGTTCCTCAACAAGAACGGCCTCAAGGCTTCTGGGATCTAGCTGTCTTGATGGGACAAGATGAGCAGGCTCAGGACCCATGGAAATCCTGCAAGTGGGGGGGGGGGTATCAGAGCTTGAGATGGAAGTCTGCTCTCTGGGTCAAGACAGCACTCTTAAAAGCCTCAAAAGGCTGAGCCTGAAACAAATCCAGGGAGTTTCAGTGAAGGAGCTGAGACCTCTAGGGAAGGCTTGTCCTAAAATACAGTTTGGCTCAAATCTAAACTTATGTTGGAGCTGAGTTGTCCAATGCCAAAGCCAAAAGGGATAGGAATGGATCAGAAGGTCTCAGCTCAGAACCCCCCCCCCCCCGCAGTCCTGCCTGATGTCGACTACATGGCTCTGAGGTTAAAAAGGCTCCAAAACAGTCAGAGATAACTGAATCAAAGAAATTGTCAGAATCGAAGAAGACCATGTCTTTGGCTCTGATGAACACATACCACAGAAGGAACTCAGATCTGATGGCACAGATACCTCAGGGTGGACTGGGAAATGAGCTAGAACTTGGAGGGGTGAAGAAATGAGCCTTCTGGATCCAACAGTGGTCAAAGCCATGAGGATCCCCAGTTGGATTTGGGTCCTGAAGAATTTTCTCATCATCCTGTCCATGTGAGCCTTGGATAGACTCCTGGAGGACCTGGTTGAGCAGAGTAAGGAAGCAGAGGAAGAAGGTCTGGAGATCCAGTGAAAGGATCTCTCTTGAAGAATTAGAGATTTTAACCTCGGGGAAACTGGTCCCAGTGAGAACTGTGGCTCCTGGAGAGGTGGAGTACTGGATCCAATGAGGATTTCTTCTGACACTAAAACCAGGTGTGAGATTTTGTAATCTTTGGAACCAGAGTCAAGGAAGAAGAATGCTCCTGATGCCATTTTTTTGCAACTCTAGGTTTTTCTTTTTCTTTAGGTTTCACACCCCTACCATGATCAGTTGGCTTCTTAGAAAGTGGAGATGAAGCAGGGGGCCTAGTTAGAAAGTGGAGATGAAGCAGGGGGCCTAGAATTGTGACCTCAAGCAGAGGCTCTGAGAAGCCCCTTTAGAACTAATTTGTTAAGCTATATATAGCCTGGTGGCCAAAAGCATCACAAATGCTACATTGAGATTCCAGATGTGCAGCTCTTAAAGAATAGATGCACTTCTGATGAGTGCTGGAATTTGGTAACTTGGGGTTGCAGGTCACACATTTTTAAATCCAAAGTTTTTTCAGATATTGTAACCACTAAGCAGCAAGAAAAAGGCAACAACAACTACCAAAACTCAGCCAAAAGAAATGAATGTTGACAGATAGAGAAAGATGTGGCACAAAAGTGTCTAAGAAAAGTGGGCTTCAATAAAGCTAACAGCTGAAAATTAGTTTTTTTGTTAATATTATACTAGGGCAGGCATAAAAAGGCAGGAAAGAAACTAATAATGCTTAGAAATTTGCAGCATTGAGTGGCAAATGAGATCTGAGGTAACTTGCTTGTTACAAAAAGATTATGGGTAAGGGGAGGAACCTGAGCACTGGATCCAAAGCTTTAGAGTGGCCAAAGTTGGATCTGGTTTGGATCCAAAGACCCATACATTGAGGAACAGATAGAAGAGACATCAGATCCGAGTATAAAAATGAGCATCTGCCAGAGGAACTGACTTTGGATGAGATATGTCACCATAACACTTGGATTACATTATTAAAAGAGCTCTTACTAAGATGGGTTTGCTCCTAAAACTATATATATATCCAACAGTAATATTGAAAATAAATCTCTATAGAATCTGTATTAGACAATTACTGGAGTACAATCATTTATTTTGTGTGTATTCAGCCAGTGACCTAAATGGATTGGAATATATTAAAAGAAGGCTCACCAAGAAAATGAGTGGGCTTTCAAATTTAAATTATCAAGAGAGATGCAGAGCAACTAAATTGTATTCATTAAACTACAGGCTGTACAGAGGTAGAAGAATTCTGGATTTTAAGGCAATAAAGCATATGGAGCTGAGATTATTATTAAATATTGACATCAATAGTTGCAACAATACTCTAAAACATAAGATGTTTAAATTTTCTACAGGTTTAAGCAGAACAAAGAAACGACAATCTTATACTACACAAATACTACTGATTTTATGGAATCATTTACTAATTACAGATTGGAATTCACTTGGTCCTATTCAAAAAGAATCTTGATAACTAGATCAGTTCAGATATTTATAATCCATGTTTGTGGAGTATGTTTCATAGATCTTAGGGCCAGAACATGGTATAGTAGCTTAAGAACTTTGGCAGTAATTTTGTCTGTGTGATCCAGTGTCAAGCCTAGGCATGTCTCTTCTTCTGCACTTAATTGCATTTGGTGTCTTTAATTATTAGTTCTGGTAATAAGTTTCTTTACACAAGAAAAAAGCATGACATCAGTTTTAGTTGTATTAAATAGCAGTCTGTTTTCTTAAAGCCATGCAATGAGGTCAGAAAAGGCTGTTTGCATGTTTGCTTGGAGTGATTGATGAGATCTGCTTCCATCCATGTTCATCTGTGTACCTAGTAATATTAAGGTGCGGAGGGTCTAATGTGAGGCTGCTGATAAAGAGTGAGAAAAGAAGCAGGCCTAGGACTGAGCATTGGGGAACACTTGTATTAACAGTGGCAACATCTCAGAAGATATTATTATAGTACCTTTGTAATGTCCTGTCTTTAAGATAGTTATTGAACCAGGCTATTGTATTTTTGTCAAAGTTTATCTTTTTTGAGTTTGTGCAAAAGAAGGCAGTAGTTAACAGTTTCAAACACTCTAGTTAGGTCTACAAATATTCTTGCAGCAATAAGTCCATCACTGCTACTGCTGTGCACATTATCAGTGGCTGACAGTAGTGCAGCCATGATACTGAATGAGTTCCTGAAGCCATGCTGTTGATCACAAAGTAGTATACAGTTGTTAATATGTTTGTAAAGTTGTTTTTATAGTAGTTTTTCAAGTATTTTAGTTAGGGGACACATACTGAATATGGATCATTAGTGTTCGAGCTGAGAGGGTAAATGTGGGTCTATATCACATAGTCGAAGTCTAATAACTTCGAACACGTAATGTTCGAACCATTATGTTCAGAGTTACAAAACTTTGACTATGGATAAAAAAAAAACAAAACAACGGAAAACAAAATAAACTGTTTTAAGCAGGGGGCAAGCCCCCCTGCACCCCTACAACTCCCGCTACTTAAATATACCAACTCCAAGATTGCACCCCATTGAACAAAATGGAAACCTACACTTATGGAGATTTCCATTCAAATGCTCAAACTTTTACAAATTCGAACATATGGTCTCGACCATATGAGGTTCAAACTTGTAAAAGTTTGACTATGTGATAGGAACCCGGAAAATGTACCTTTGTAAGTGGTATGACTGTAGAATGCTTGAAGACAGATGGAACATTGTTATTTCTAACAGATAAGTTGTACACATGTGCTAGAAGTTTGGAAATATGTTTAGCATCAAGTTTCAGAAAGGCAGGTTGAAGTCTGGTAAATTCTCCTGAGGATTTTAGTTTGGATAGTGGAGATTTAGTTTCTATAATTGAAACTGTGGAGAAATGGAAGGTAGTTGTACAGGATACCAGGGGGTAAAGTTAAACATGTTAGTGAGAACTAAAAAGTTGAAAGTTGGAGTGAGGGATGAAGAAGGAGTTAGTAATGCCCTTTATAGTGAACAGAAGGTAGTTTTTGTAGTCATTTGGGAATTAACAAGGTCATTTTGTTGCAGAGTTGAAATTATAGGTTCATAGATCAGTTCTAGGCTAACTGCCCTTATGGGCCATTTTAATCAAACCCTGTACCTTGTGTCTATATGGTAAACACCTTAAACATTATGCCAAGCTCCCACTCCTTATAATTTGTCCTGTAAGGCTTTTTATTTCTTCCCAGAAGAGTTTAAAGTGTTTAGAGAGAGCTGTTTACGTCTGCCTTATGCATTGTGCTTTGGCACTATTAGTAGTCCATTTTTGCTCTTTCTAGTTAAATTAGATCATTTTTTCTTACTATCCAGTGAAATATTTAAAGCGTTTGAAAATCACAACTTAGCATTATACTTTCCAGCTGCATTTTCTCCCTGCATACCCTCAGCTGTATAGATATTCCCAGAATGTCCAGATTTTTGCTTCATATTTTTGGTCTGTTCCTCATAAACTTTGTGGTTTTCTGACAAATCATTAAAGACTGGACTGAAGTCACTAAATAATACTAACTAATGACAGACATTTGAGTTGCAGACTTAATATCCTTTAGAAAATACAAATGAATGCAAAACCTTTTATTCTAGCAACTTTCTAAGTTTATAGCAGCAATATTTAAATTCTGTCCCTATTTTCTGGTCTTTGCCCCCCCCCCCCCGATTCTTTCTGTCTGTCCAGATTTCTTGCAATGAGAGGTTGAGAGGTATGTCTCCCTGTAATTCTTCAGCTGCATCTTACACTGGAGGCAATGGGTTTAACATTTAATTTACCTAAAGCCTGGTACCACAGAGTTTGTTTATACATATTTAATTGGTAACCAATTGGAACTGAAAGCTGTCAGGTTAAGCCACATTTAAATAAATGTTCTTCCTCACATGAGACACCAAAGTAAGCAGGAATTTTGGTGGATCTGTCCTGAGAAATTTCATTTTCCATAGTTTAAACAATTATCACAGTATTCCTAGTTCTTTTCCATGATTAAACAATTCAAATGCACTCTAATAAAAAATGATGACAATTTATAAATAATAAATATGCTGTTCATTCATTTTCAGAGGAATCCACTGATCCTTCACGCATGTAAATTCCTACACTACAGCTTGGACAGACAGATGTTTCCTTGGGTACCTAGAAGGTAATCTCAGCTAGCCAGTGGGTTTGGTGGTCAGGATCATTCATTTTCAAGAATCAGAGGCAAGCTGGTATGGACATTATGCCTACATTATTAGTACTGCAAAGGCAGGAATGAAGAGTGCAAATACAAAGGTTGAAGAAACACTCAGTGTAATACAGATCTAACCAAAGAAAGTGAATATAATTAAACATAAAAAATAAAACCTCTTCAAAAAATACATTAAGCATTTATACAGTGGCATAAAGGAAAGCAACTGCCAAGGTAAAAGCCTCTACAAATGTCTCTCATCGTCATAGTAAAACTGTATATTCAGGAGAAAGACATACAGAGAGAAGGAGAGGGAGAGACAAAGAGGGAAAGACCTGAATCAGGTTTTTAAATTAGCAGCATTATAAAGTAACCTGAATCATTAGGGGAAAATACATAACAAAACACCGAAAAAACAGTGGAGGAAGTTACTTATGAATCATACATGCATCACTAAATAACTTATACCTTGAAAGATATAGGTCACCAGGCAGATGTAAAATAAAATATACTGTACTACAAATTACTATGGTAAAACAATGCACTACTTGTTAAAAATTGCTAGAAGGAAATATTCTCATCAGCAGAGTGGTGACAAAGTCTGGGTTTGTTTTATTCCCTTTTGATCTGTATTGCATTCACTCTTGTGTGTATCTGTCTACAAGTTACACTAGGATTATACAAACAGTCTTGAAGATTATTTATTGCTAAATAAATTTTTGCAATATGGAAGGTCAAATAGAGATAAAATGCCCACAAGCTGGCACTAAAATGGCAGAAAGGAAAGAAAAATACACAACATTCAAAGACTTCCACTATAGCAGTCAGCAATACAAAAAGTAAACTATCTCTTCCCCAGAGTATTTCCTCTAGATAAAGCTGATGTGAATTTCTCAAATGTGAATTCTTAAAATTCTGAACATACCGTAGCCTGTCTAACAAGTATGACAAAACTGCAATCAAGTAGCAAAAGCAGCCATTCTCCAGATACTTGGCACGCACAAAAAAAACACACTCAAAAGGGCAGACCCCTCTCCACATCCTCCCACTTTTTATATTAAAGTTTGTAGGGGTGTTAATAGTCTATGTATATAACTTCTAGTTCATGTACAGCAGATTTTATAATAAGAAACACTTTTGATGTGCTTATTGTTTTCTGTCTGTATGCTTAAGGTCTGAGACTGAGTCAGTTTTGATAAATGCTCTACCCTGGTCAACAAATTCAAACACACAAACAAATACACAATTAAATTACTAAATAAACTTTGAGGCTGTTGAAAACAGTAGAAAGGGACATGCCCCCCAACGTAGTAACCACCTTCATTACTACATAACCACCAAACTGACAAAAACAGCATCATTCAATTACCATTTATAATCACTTAGGTGAAGTGACTGCTTCAAAGTTGAGTGCATTCCCTTGATAAAACTGGTTTTAAAAACAGCATTGCTGCAAATCTGGTAGATGTACTGCCATGGGGAGAACTAACAATAGTTATGCAGAGGCATATCAGTATGGAGTCTGTAAATAAGGACTGTGAAAGTTTTTCCCTGGTCATATGATCACAAGAGTTACACAATAACTGAGTCATGAGACTATTAACACCTTGCCAGTACCTACCCTCAGGCCTTGACTCCCTTTTAATGGAGCACTAGGTCAGTAATACCAGGGGAGAATTTCTGAATATCCATCAAGTTGTTCAGCTCCTTTTAATGGCAGACAGTGTGCACACTGCAAAACGTGGAGTGGAAATTTGTTTCAGTAAAGTGGTAGGAACTGCTCACAAATCTATCTGTCCACCTTATCTTACTTATTTGATAGACATGACTTAGATTTCTAGTCCTAATGTTAATAGGTCTGAAGGATTTTTGGAGGGAATAAGAATTCTTGAACTATAGGATCCTTTGTAGTCTTATAACCAAGGTACAGATCACCCCTAAATTGTCTATGTGACACTAAATATAGAGATAAAGCCTTCAGTCTCTCTTGGTACCTCAGGTCAATTAAACCCATAATCCTTTTAGCTAAAAACCTCTGGAGTCTTTCCAATTGCTTGATATGGTAAACAAGGTACATTCCAAAGGGAATGGTCTAATTAGTGCAGAGTACAAGGATGTGAAGACTTATTTTGATCTAGAGGAGACACCTTCTGCTAAGAGTTATGCAAGGTAAAAGGCTTTCATAACTCCAATTCACTGTGATGGTCAAAGGTAAGGGAGATCTGCACCAAGTATCCACGTCTCTCACTACTTTTTCACTTTGAAGTTGTTGTTTATTTAACTGCATAATGTTGCACTTTTTAACACTGAGTTTGAGGCCATTTTTTGTACACCAGCTATTGACACATGTGACCTCCTAGAGGGATACTTGACAACACCTCCCAACTTACAATCATTTACATCATGGCTTAGCAATTTACAGCTATTACTAAACCTCTACAAAAAAACTAAATTAATGCTTTTCACCCTGAAGCAATACTTAGATCACAAACTTTCCTTCACCATTATCACTTCAAACCACATTAAAATAAAAATCATAAATCACACCAAGCTCTTAGGAGTCATTATAGACATCAATATGAACTCTGACTTGCACAAAAAGCAAGTAATAATAAAAACTATGGGTCACTTTGGTGCTTCAGCTTGCCTTATATTTGCATGTGGTACGATATCAAAAACCTTGGCAAGGTCAAGGTACTCTGTGTAAACAGCTTGCTCACAGTCTATGGCCTGAGTAACCCTTTCAAAGAAGTCCACCATATTCATCAGACAATATCTCATTTTGACAAAGTCAAACTGATGAGGGTAAAGTCTGACAGGATTTATGATGTCATAGTTAATTAGGTAAGCCATGAAGTATTCCATGTTTCGCATACAAAACTCATTAAATTGATAGGTATGAAATGTCTGGAGTCAGTGGTAAGGTCATCCTTGTGGAGTGGCATTGCAACAGGCGGGACAAAGCCAGTTGTTAGGCTCAGGTTAAAGAGACTGAGTGGGTCCACCAATGCTTGATTCATCATCTTCTTTCGGTTGTTCCCGTTAGGGGTCGCCACAGTGGATCACCTGTTTCCATTTCTTCCTGTCCTCTGCATCTTGCTCTGTCACACCAACCACCTGCATGTCCTCTCTTACCACATCCATAAACCTTACCTTAGGCCTTCCTCTTTTCCTTTTACCTGGTAGCTTCATCCTTAGCATCTTTTTTCCCAATATACTCAGCATCCCTCCTCAGCACATGTCCAAACCAACGTAATCTTGCCTCTCTGGCTTTGTCTCCACACCTTCCAACCTGGGCTGACCGTCTAATATACTTATTCCTAATCCTGTCCAACCTCGTCACACCCAGTGCAAATCTTAACATCTTTAACTCTGCCACATCCAGCTCAAACTCCTGCCTTTTTGTCAATGCCACTGTCTCCAACCCATATAATATAGCTGGTCTCACTACCCACTTGTAGACCTTCCCTTTCACTCTTAAAGGTACTCGTCTGTCACAAATCACTCCTGACACTCTTCTCCACCCACTCCATCCTGCCTGTACTCTCTTCTTCACCTCTCTTCCACACTCACAGTTACTCTGAACTATTGACCCCAAGTATTTAAACTCATCCACCTTCGCCACCTCTACTCCTTGCATCCTCACCATTCCTCTATCCTCCCTCTCATTCACACACATATATTCTGTCTTAGTCCTGCTGACCTTCATTCCTCTTCTCTGTAGAGCATATGTCCATCTCTCCAGGGTCTCCTCCACCTGTTCCCTACTCTCTCTACAGATCACAATGTCATCTGCAAACACCATAGTCCACGGGGACTCCTGTCTGATCTCGTCTGTTAACCTGTCCATCACCATTGCAAATAAGAAAGGGCTCAGAGCTGATCCCTGATGTAAACCCACCTCCACCTTAAACACATCCGTCACTCCCACCGCAGACCTCACTGCTGTCACACTGCCCTTGTACATATCCTGTACCACTCTTACATACTTCTCTGACACACCTGAATTCCTCATACAATACCACAACTCCTATTAATTAGGCAACCAGGTAAGTTGTCAGGTCTCCTAGCTGAGGTGTTCTTCATTTTGGAGAGTATTTTCAGTACATACTCTTTCATGATGGTTGTTGGCTTGCTTGATTCCATCTGGGATAACTGGACTTGGAATAGATGTCTCTAATGTGAATTTGGCACTATATTTATCTGCCAGTGTACTGATGATATACATTGGTTCACAGTATGTAGTACCATTGTAAATAAATTCTAGCAGTGTTGAGTGTCATTTCTTATTTTCTTGACATAACTAATGAAGATTTTGTAGGTAGTTGTCTTCGACTTCTGTAGATACTCTGACTTTATGGGATACCTTCATCAGAATCTGATGTCATTCTTTTTAGTTTCTTATCTAGCTGCCTGATGTTCTCCTTAATTTAGGGGGGGGGGGTATTTTCTGCTATGTAGACTAAAGTTTTTTTCCTTTTATTATACAGTTTATTAATGTTTGCTTTTAAACTTTTCCACTTGTTTGGATCCAGTTTGGACTGCCAAGTTAATACATTTGTCCAGGCACAAGTAGAAGGAGACCTGTACATCTGAATTCCACCAGTTCTGTGATGATTGATTCTTACAGTTTGGAGATTTTGATGGAGAAGATTACTTGCTTGTGGTCTGATTTGACCAGTGAGGGTGAACCTTGGTATAGACAGGTGCTAAGTTTGTTTGGACAGCTCAAGTAAACTCTGTCCTTTAGTGGGTTCCCTAACAATCTGGTCTAGAGAGTTCTTATTTATAAGGGTTGCAGACTGGTATAATAGTTAAAGGACAACAATGGGATTCTATTATTAAATGCTCAACATCTCTGTCCTTTTTCTCCCTATTTATTGTCTTTGCTATGAATAAACAACAACACAGCATTTAAAATATTTTAAATCGACTGTGTCTCTCCACTAGAGCAGTACTTTACTGCACTGTGGTGGTTTCACTTTCAAAAAAATGTTTATCCTGCCCTGGAAAAGTCACCAATTCATTGATGTCATCAAGGCCACTGAATACAGGTAATTTTCTGGCCAATTCCCTCCCAAAACTGACATCACCATGACCGTCCTAAAAACCTACCCATGCTGTGATGTCACAGCATCCTGGTCCTTCCCCTACCCATACAGAAAGTAAAGGCTAGAACAAGGAAACAGTACATGAGTCAAGTCTCCTGCTGTGAGCTGTCAATCACAGCAGGTAACACCTCAAATTACCCTTAGCACTTTGACAGCTAGAGAAGTTAGGTGTGAAGGGGTTAGTAGATGAGTCAAAGTAGTACAATTCAGGCTTCACAAAAGACTGCAGTCTAGCCATTCTAACAAGAAGCAGCAGTAAAGAGCACTTTGAAAGTATGTTCTGTGGCATTTGCACTGTTTATGTTTTAAGTAGTCATTGAACAGCATGAAATGTTACTTAAAACGAAATGACTGAAAGACAGCAGTGCATGCATGTAAAATCAGTGCAGTGACAGGAGCTTTAGGAAGAAAGTGGCCTGTGTGATGCAACTTTTTACAGACAAGCACTGCATTGTTCATAGGTTGGTACTAGGCTATCGGCCCTAGGGCCTATACAAGCCTAGCCATAACAATTCCCTGGCTATTTCTTCCCACAATATTTACTTCCCTGGAACCCATCCAGCAGGGTGACTGACGTGATCCCCGGGGTTTAATAATCAGCACTTGCAAGTCTCGAACCCAGGACCCTGCACACCACAGCCACAGCAAGTTACCACTAAGCCATCTGAGCTGTGGGATACCTAGAGGCAGACTAAACAATCAGAATTACTTCAAGATGCAGTCCTCATGTGGTCAGACTCAGAAATTATGTATACAAATATTTCAAAACCTGTAGATAGTCCCGGAGTGGTGTTAAAATGTAAGAAACACCAAACCATGATGAAATAAACATGTTTTTTTGAATCTGTGGGTGCAGTTCTCCTTTAAGGTGTTTACCTCACTGATACATTCTTACATTTGAGGGAAATTGGCTAGGCTTAAAATGACCCAAAGGGACAGCTAGCCTAGTACATACCTATGATATGATGATGTTATAGTACTTAACTATAATATAATCTAAACATTTTCCACATATCCTACATTGGTGCTACAGATTTCCCAGTTTATTAGTGAGTAGTTACAATCTTCCAGAATAACTGGGTTCCTGCTAATATGGAGTTCATTAAGAATATTTACGAATGTTATATGATTTTCTGGAGATAAAGAAGGTATCCTATAACACAACATGATCTGACAGCTGATCATATTAAGTGTGATTTGAATCTCTATAAGCTCCGCTTGTGTGTTTCTAGGTTTCTGTCTCAAAATAATGTGGTCCCTAACAAACATGGATATACCACCACAGTTTTTAACAGGTCTAGTGATAAGCACTGTGATGATATGGGTTAGTGCCGGCACAGCCAGTTGGAGTTCTGTAAAGAATGATATGTCCTTTGAATGTCAAACTGATTTATACAAGGTGCTTTTGTTACAAAAGTATTAGAACTGTATGGCATTTGAAAATCAAAATGTGTTTGTAAGGTTGATAGTGTTAAAAAATGTATCAACAGTGGGTCCTGCTGAACAGAGAAGGAATACACATGTGAGAGTGTATGCATATATGTTAGCAAATGACACTGCGAGAGAAGGGGTGAAAAAGCTAGCTTAACTCTTACTTTAAGAAAAATAATGTTAATTGGGCCATCTGTTGGGCCATGGAAGTGCTTATCTCACAGCTTTGAATAGCACTGGAGATGGCATGTCTGGAAGAAGACTTTGTTCATTAGCTCAGTAAAAACAAGAGAAGCCCCAAGCACAGCCATAAACATTTAGATGTGTACTGTAGCTGTCTATGCTAAATTCCTGTCTCAGATTCAAAGGGGGATACTGTGAGAACCTAGAGTCAGGTGACCTAATGAGGTCATTCTGCCAGCCATCTAGACATTACAAAGAGAAATCTCTCAGCATTGAGTATTCTGTCTTGGGCCTGAAAACAAAAAGGACCATTCACCACATTATTTGCCTTGCTCTATTAAATAAGTAGGGAATAGTAATTCTCCTAGATTCAGTCAGGACAATATAGTGAAGCTTAGTTTAGATATTGTTTTTCTTTATTTGTCTGAGTATGTCCATCAATGTTTTCAATATTACTTGTGATGTGAACTCTGTGGTTTACTGTAAATATATATTCTGTATTTTCATGTTCTTTTATTATTTATTATTAAATATATTTAAAACTTTTATTGGGGCTTGTTCTTTTAGAAAGTATGTAACCTTTGAGAGTGCTTATATTTATTTGGAGACACTGTGTGGACCACTCCTGAAGGCCTATGTCTTAGTCAACTACTACCATATGTATTCGTATTAATATTACACAGTATAATTGGACACCCTTTGTTAAGAGCCTTAAAGTAGCTGGTAGCGGTTCTGGTGGCAGTGATAATTACCTTATAGTCTTGGAAGAAGGGGGCACAGCAGGTGAATCTGTGCCAGCCTTTCCCAGGTTTGTGTGTGTGTGTGTGTGTGTGTGTGTGTGTGTGTGTGTGTGTGTGTGTGTGTGTGTGTGTGTGTGTGTTTGTGTGTGTGTGTGTATGTGTGTGTGTGTGCACGCGCGCACAAATCAAATCTCAAACAGTGTCTATGTCAGCTGCTTGAAGCAGGGACACAAGGCACTGGCTTCACAGAGAGGGTGTGGGAGGACTTAGCTTGGAACCCCAGCAAAGGACTCAACTCTGAGCTGTGCCAGTGCTCTTAAGGGAAACTGTGCTTGATGCAGAGAGGTTTATATCTGGAAACACTGAGTGTATCCATTTGTTTTCCAAGTGGATGTCTCTCTCTCTATTGTCAGTGGTGAGAATTCAGGCTCCTTGATCACTGGCTCAGTGTAGGGATGTCACAAGCACAAAACTCAAGTACTGAGGGAGTGCTCCTTTGGCTCTTAAACTAGGTTTCTAAAAACAAGACATATATGGATGTGCTACAAATGCAAGAGGGCATCAAGGTCCAACAGGTTGTTATTTAGACTTATAGTATTAAATACAGACACCTTGATATTGTCTAATAGTTGAATTGTTTGGGAAGTTAGGTTGCGAGGTCCATTAGCTGGACCCCACCTTCAAAAGGCACAATGGATGCAGCAAAAGTTTACACTCGTATGTGGAAGCCTTTGGAATGAGAGGTGCAAACCATCCTTGGCAAAGCAAGTATAGTTGTCAAACATCTTATTCCATGCTGACACATACCGGACCTCCCTAGAATGACACCAGGTCTTTATCTGATTATTAAAGCTAATCATCTGTTCTTTATACTTCGGCATCAATCATGGAGCTGAAAAGATTCATTTGCCTGGTTTAAGGGTCCTCAGGGCTCTTGCAACCGTCTCAAGCTTGGTTCCTGAGAGACAACTCAAGGTCATCCCACTTTTGTCCAGTCTCATGAGTGTGGAATCAACATGCCTAACTATGGAGTCAGGAGTCATTAATACATTTCTGGTATTTGCATCTCCTGAGGTGTGGGAGATGAAATAGCTATACCCAAATAAAAAAGAATCTGTAGAACAGATAGCTTCCTCCATCACAGCAGCTGTTGTTTATGTATTCTGCTTACTGACTGATTGCTGGTTTAACATTTGCACATTATGAACAAAAATGTGAGAAATAGGCCAGTTACCAGAGTCTGCTGCTGAAGTGCCAATTAATGACTACAGAGTTAAGAGGCACTGCAACATAAATAAACAACATTCAAATCAGGGTAATACACTATTGCTGTGGGGCTAAATACAAAACAATTTCTTAGCTAAACATGTACATATTGCATCAAGAAAGGTTACTGAAGCAGTAAAGAGGGGAAGGGAACAATCAGAAGTATTACTAAGCATATGTTCTTCATGAGAAATTTGAATATCAGTTTTAGCTACTGAACGGTTAAAAAAAAAGTTGGTCTAAAGTGATACCCATGAACGGAATATTCTCTTTTTCTGAGAACTGTGAAAGTGAGATATAAAGAAGTTTTTCTGGTATGATGTAGTGTTGCTGTATCACAATTCATGTAGCATTAATTGGACTTAACAACTGCAGCAGCAATATAAGACTCACATGGGAATTAACAAGAATCCATACTAACATTGCATCTCAGTGAAAGAAATGTGTAAGATGCATAAGAGCAGATACACAATTTGAATACAGTCATAGGCAATATTCAGACACTGATCCAACCCAGTTTGGTTTTGTCAAGGGAAGGTAATGCCTACTAAACCTGGTGGACTTGTTTGAGTAGGTCACTAAGGCAATGGATGAGAGGAAAAGTGCAGCTGTATAAGCTGAACTTACTATAACAGTAGATGTGCGAATGATTATTGTCACAGTAGCCTTAGCTATATGGGTTACATCCTGCCAAGAATATAACAGCAGGTCAGCTTCCAAAGCTTCTGGGCACCTTCCATGCCCCCAAACTGTCAAGAAGCTTGAGCTGGGTTGACTAAAAGACAAATTTGGGTGTGAAGCCCTTCAGTGCTTCCCTGCTGCAAAACAGTACGCTCCTATGAGGCTTTCGAGGATTAATGGTCAGTTTGTGCTTTCCTTTGCTGGGCATATAAATTCTATTTTTTTTAATATTTCAGCCAATAAACAAATAGCCAAGTTGACAAATAGTGCATAGGAAACAGAGAAACCAAATGTGCACAATATATTCCTTGCACTAGCCCACGGTTCAGGAAGAACAGTCTCTTGTCCAGAAGACAGATACAAGCACACCTCAAATTGAGACAAAGTTCCATAAAATAGTCTCTCAGTCAGCAATGAAAAGGAGGCACTGGTAAAATAAAAACTGTCATTTATTAGAACAAAAACTGGTAAGCGCTTTACAAATCCCTCTGGATTGCTTCCTCAGACCATTTTTTTATTATTTTCCTTTTCAGAAAAGTTGCTTTACAGCTAGGAGCACTGTGTTTTAATGGACTGTCTCTAGACTGTAGCATACTTTTAAAAGGAGCACTTCTTTTTTTCTTTCAGTTTAAAAGTAGTGTAAACGCAGTGATAACATATTTTCTGTGGAGAAATGTTGTTTATTTTTCCATTGTGGGGCTGCCATAGGGTTTGAAAGCGCTTTTTACTATGTTTTTTGTCAAAAATTTAACTTTTGTGGACTGTTACTTTTACCAACATTTCTTCTTGTCTTCCATGGGAAAGAGGCACCATTTTGGCTTGGCCATGGAACAGATTGCCAATCCCACAGCTGGTCCTTCTTTCATCCACAGAAAGAAAAGGTTAACCAAACAACCTTTTCCACCATACCAGGCTAGCATTTGCTTGAGCCATAAGTGGGTGGCTCTGCTGTGGCCATTTGCTGTACCTCAGACCATTCATCTTTTACCCCTGATACCTCTGGTATATTACTTACAGTCAGGGATCTAGGAACATATGTGGACAGTAATCTGGCCTTTGACCAACATGTGCCCAAGGCAGTAAGAAAATCATTCGATGTCCGACTTATAAGGAAGGGCATGATATCCAGGTCCAAGAAAGTCATAGTGCCACTTTATTCAGCCCTTATCAGACCCATTCAACGCTACCCTATTTATTTATAATACAGGGCATAAGTAATATGTCCTATGCATACCGCCTCAAGGTCCCATCCCTGTATTCTGTCTCCTACAGGTTTTTAGGGGAGATCTATGCCTGGCATACAGGGCATCGTCGGACCCCACTCTAATTAACTTCCTGCATATCCACAAAACAAACAGGACCAGAATTACCCATTGTAAAGACTTAAACGTTGCCCGTGATATAAATAGGACCTGCTGGAGAGATAGGTATGTATCCCAAAGACTACCCTGTCTATGGAACAGGCTCTCCTTCCATGTGAAGCAGAGTTCTTCCCTAACCCAATTCAAGTGCAACTTGGACAATTGGATGGGAAACCAGAAATTCATCCCTAGTTTGGCACCTATGTCTCTAATGGATGCAGATAACCTGTAAATGGTTCATCTCCCAGGCCCATGCTTGCACTTACAAGGGTAACAGAACTTGTCAGAGATTTGGGATGCATGGCTAGGCTTAAAAAGGCCCTTGTGGTCATTAGACTAGTAAACACATATGAACCTATGAACTATCATCGAGTATGATACACCCTTCAGCAGGTACCTGGTCAGACATATGCAAAAGTTGAAAATCCCAGAAAGGTTCCTTACCAGTAAAATCCAGATTATAAACACATTGTCCTATACAGATCGCCTTAGAGCCCTATCTTTATACTTGGTCTCCTACAGGTTACTGAGAGGTAGTCTATGCCTGGCATACAAGGCATCCTCTGATCCAGCTCTGACAGACATTCTGCACATTTGCAAAAGAAACAGCATCACAAACCACTCGATCCAAGGATTTAAATTTTGTTTGTGACATAAATAAGATATTTTTGGCGAGACAGACATGTGTCTCAGAGGATCCCCATGCTAGAACACACTCTCCAATCATGTGAAGCAGAGTCCATCCCTAATACTATTTAAGAGTAACCTTGACCAATGGCTTGGAAATCAGAAATGCATCCTGGGTCTGGTCCCTGTCACTGATAGACAGAGGCAGACAGTAGTGCCCAAACTAATACTCCCCCGCCACATAACCTCTAGAAACTAACATACCCCTCCTAATAAATGCCCATGATACATAGGGACACAGTTGGGTTGGGTTGATGGCTATGCTCATAAAAGCCCTAATGGCCATTAGCCTAGTAGATACTTATGAACCTATGAACCTATATATATGATTATTGGGCAATGTAAGGAAGCAGCTTTTACAGACAGGTTGAATGATGAACAGATCGGTGTTCCAGGGTTCCTAATGTGGTGTTGAGATCAAAACAAAGAAGCCATTTAAGAGTGCATGAGATAGAAATGTAACAGTTCGTTGGGGTCAGAGTATGAATGAGAGTGTAGGTTAATTAGGGTCTGCTACATATCTATACCGGTGGGCATATTTTGTGATTTAGGCATTCTTTTCTGCTGTCCGAATCTGTTTTTATTTCACAGAGATTACAATGGCTTTTTAGGAGTCTGCATCAAAAACATGCTTTGTCTGCAAGATCAGAAAGCTAGCAATGGTTCATATAGTATTGGGGAAAAAGCACTTAAACAGTCATAACCACATCTCACCTTGGCTGTGCACTTGAACTGGATTTTGCTTGACAGCTTTCATCTGCAGTAAAGGAAATAAAGCAATGTGGTAAATCAGAACAAGTCCATCAATTGTACACCCACAAGAAAAAAAATCAAATGACAAAGAATCAAATGCTATTACCTTTGTAGTTCAGTTGACTGTGTAATAAATGATATGATAAGTCTCTCATACACTAAGGACAAGAGCAGGAAAAAAACAGAAAAGGGGAGCAAAAGAGCACAGCACCACACTAGGTAACAATGTCCAGCGATTTACTCTGCAACTTTTGTCACAGCTATTACAGAAGGAAAGGATAATGTTGTAGAGTAAAATACCTCCCATGTATTGTGACCAGCTTGTTAACAATGGCCATCACAGATGTACAGTAACGTTGGTGCAGTAAGAAAAAGAAAGAAAGAAAAGCTCTTCTCTTTCTATGGCTTCATCTTGCAAGCAGTAACCAAGCCACAGCACTGTCTTTCAAAACAATATTACTTGACCAAAAAAGCACTTTACTTTATATAATAGTGGCTACTAAGTTGGCCATTGTCCCCTTTTTCTTGACCAGTAGACTATACTGCATATAACAGTTATTTAGTCTCAGGAAATGACAACCTGTTTTACTTTGCATCTCTTTGTTAATTGCTTTGCACAATCTATAAAATGATTGTTGTCAGTTATTATTTGACTCATAGGTGGGATGGTCACTGTAGGAGAATGTATTGCTAAATATCCCCTCAGTGTTGTTTCGTCTTACACTTAGTCACTATCTTCCTTCATAGAACAGAGACTGCAGTCATTATATCTTACCTCGATACTGCAGGAACTCGTCACACGGCCCTACTCTTACAAGTTTACTGAGAATCTTGTCACTGTATAATGTAAGCACATTTACCATGAAGAAGCTTGCTGTGAATTAACCTTAATCAGTTAAATACATGTCTGCTCTATAATTGAAAGTCTCTGCGAAACAGACTGTGCACTCTAAGGATCTCTTACTAAGTTGGCAACTGTCGCCTTTTTGAGTAGGTTATACTACATATGACAGTTATTTAGTCTCAAGAAATGACAGACAACCTGTTGTACTTTGCATCTCTTTGTTGATTGCTCTGTACTGGTTATAAACTGATTGCTCTGTTATTATTTGACCTGAAACATGGCTTTGTGACTCACAACTTTATGCTCAACTCAAAAAAGACCCTTTTCCCCAAATTATTCTCTCATGAAAAAAAAATAAGATTTAAAGTCTTCTCCCTTGATAATACAACCACTGAAATCATTTCTCATAGCAAATTATTAGGGGTGATAGTGGATGATAACCTTACATTCGACCTGCATACACAACATTGCGTAAAAAAAAATCATCAAAAACTAGGCTCGCTTTACAAAAAAAAAAACTTTCTCAATGATACAACTAAAACTACACTTGCCACTACTTATCTCCTCCCTCCTCTTCTTTATGTTGCTCCCATCCTTACTAACCTCCACTCTTAACAAAAATTAAAACTTGAACAATGATATAACAAAGTTGCTAAATTTGCAGGCAAATACTCCTTTAATAATCTACCACTGTATAGCACTAAAAAGCCTAAATTGGTTAGAACTTCCTCATCAACTAACACATACATGGCTTCTTACCACCTATAAAATTATCCAGCATCCATCTACCTGTCCAGAACTAAAAAAAACATTTTACACAACTATGTTCCCAGTCGGTCACTGTAATCTAGTGACCAAAATCTTGTAGAAAGTTGCTAAGGCCTGGAACTCATTACCTGTGTCCATCAGGTCAATACCCTCCCTCCCATCTTTCAAAATCACTCTGAAAGATTTCCTAGCTAAAATCCAGCTCTGTTCTTGTTCAAAACCAGGATACACTATATTCCTAAATGTGAAAAAGTACCTTTTCATTCCTTATATGCTCTTACTCTCCCTTCTTCACTTACTTCCTTAGTTCTATCAAATTCTCTTATCTGACTTTCTCTCAAAGTATACCATAAGCCTTTTCCCCTCACTTCATATTGCAATTCCTGTTTGTATTAGACTAACTTATCTTTAATTTCTGTACATACTGTCTAAAATTTCTCTAAATATTAAATGATTGTTATAGAACTTGTTTTGATTCTTAACCTATGTTTTTATATTATGTCTAATTTGTTATAATTATTTAAACTGCAGATGTTTTTGTTTTATTTTTGAAGATTGTAAAATTATTGTTCTTAAAATGTTGTGTAATAATTTGCAGCTTTTCTCCTCAGGCCTCCACTGAAAGTGGGCTTCTACTCAGTTGAACCTTCCCAGTAATCAAATGTCAATAAATTGTATCTTTAATTTTTACTTCATTGACACTATTGCCAATATTACCTCTACCTTTTCCCATCCTCTCTCCAACACCAACACTACTTCTTCACCATCTTCTACTCACTACCCCTCTCTATCCAATGACACTCTCTCTCCAAATGGAATACATATGACTCCTCCACCACGTTTTACACTCTCTTCTATACCTACCTTCCAGATCAAAAAAACTGCTTCTAAAATGAAAGCCCTGCTCCAACTCCGATGACAATATCTCTGTCAAATTCCTCAAACTTGCAGCAGACTCAGTGGCCTACCCCATTAGCATTTTGATTAACAGATCCATACAGGAATCTTACGTCCCTGGCTTCTGGAAAAAAATCTATAATACTACCACTTCATAAAGGTGGTCCCTCAGCTAGTATCTCCAACTTATGACCCATAGCTTTACTCTCCCCATCTCAAAAATTGTAGAAAAGTGTGTTCAAAAACAACTTTTAGACTACTTTCTAAAACATAATCTTCTGTCCCCTACTAAGCATGTTCTCCGTCTCAAAAGCATTTTATACTATCTCTCACTCTATCCTTCTCTCTCAACTCTCTAGTAATGGCCTTTCTACTCAGTCTCTTAAGTGGTTCAAAAGCTACCTCTCTAATAGACAGCATGCTGTTAAATGGCAGAACTCCATTTTCCCTTATATCCACAACCATACTGGTGTTTCCCAAAGCTCAATTTTAGGCCCTCTTCTGTTCAACATTTTTATTAATAATCTCCACCAAGCTATTCAGCAGGCCTCCCTAGTCCAGTATGCAGACTCCACAAATTTGGTTATGCCCACAACTCAAATAATCTAAAGCAAATCACCCAAGCTGCATTTACCACAGTAGAAACCTGGCTTCACAATAATCACCTCCCTTTAAATCCTAAAAAAACAAACTTATGCTCTTCTCTCCCAAGAGAAATTTACCCCTTAATATAGCTGACTTCGAAATTATCTCCCTTAACTCTACAAAAATTGAGTTAGTTACCCATACTAGACTATTATGGGTAATTATAGATAAAAATCTTAAATTTGATCATCACATTCAAAATAACATAAATGGTACTTATTGCAACCAGATTCTGAGCTGGAAAAGCAGCTCAGTGGCAACCCTTTGTCGTATCGAGAAATGTTATATATCATTCAACAAGATTTGTAAAAGAAGCTCAGATATACATGTGACAAATTACGTTTTTCCCCCCGGAAAAGTAAAGAAGGACCACCTGTCATGCCTTTCAAGTGTAGGTAATTTTGTATTTCATTACTGGTGTTCAGACAATGCATGCCGATACACAATAGGTGGTTCGGGTCACTTTGCAAGTTAAGTGCATTCATATTTAGTAAATCGTCCCTTGATTTCAACTGCTGACATATGAGTGAAACCCCTGTAGGTATGCCAAATCCCTTTCAGGAACTGACCGTCAGCTATTTTTCTGCCATGCACGAATGTGTTGAGCATGACCGCTCTGGCTGTGGATCCCCCTAGAAATGACACCGGACATTCATACATGAAGTATTGTAATGACATACCATTTCACTGCTTTCCTTTCAAATATTTGTAGTGAAATGTGTAATAATGTACATTTCTATGTATTTTGACCACATAATGTACAGCACATGATAAAATTGCCATTTCAGCACGCACTTGGAATCTGCTTGCGATAGTTGCACAAGAAGCATTTTAATGATATTCCATTTCACTGTTTTCCTTTTCAAATTTCTACTGACATGTTTAATAACATACATTTCAATGTTTTTAGACCAGCAAATTTAGTGTTCATGATACCAGTGGGGTGTCAAGACACAGCTGCAATCTGGTTGTGATAATATGTAAGTACCACATAAACAAAACCCACAAAAAACTGAGGCTACTGTATAAACATAACACATTTGTCTCCCTCCCTTCTAAACAAGCACTGGCTTTATCAAACCTTTTGCCTTCACTAACTTATTGTGTTCCCTTACTAAGCAATCTGCAGTCTTTCTTAATGACACAATTAGAAACTTGCTATAACAAGATTGCTAAATTTGCTACAAATAGTCGCCACTCCACTCATCACTGTATTGTCCTAAAGCAACGACAATGGCTTGAACTCCCCCATTACCTTCTCCTCCTTCAGCTCACAATCTCTCATAAACGTATACATAAATCTCAGGACTGTCCAGCACTCAGCTCCCTATTTACCCTGTACACTCCAGCTTGTCCCATACCCTCTGAACACCAATACATTCTCCAAGTACATAAACCCAAACTACCTGCTGGTCAACTCTTAATACTCCTGGACAATTTCCAAAATTTGGAATAATCTTCCAGCATCTATAAGCCTTCAACTGAGACCTTCTAACTTCAAAACTGCATAGCACAGTCACTTCTCTTCCAGGTGGATTTGTACCTGCTCAATTCCCTCCTCAGGCATTACCTAAACTCAATCTTTCCAGCTTATTTACTCACAATTTACTTTCTTTCTTTTAAACTCCCAAAAGAATGCTTCATCTAACACCCCGTATTCTCATCTTTTAACTCCTTCCTCCTTCCCCCACCCTTCTCTCACTAGTCTCCACTCTCCCTTTACCTTACCAAACCACCTTCCTCCTCTTCCTGCCACCTTTCTCTCACTATTTCCCACTCTCCCTCTACTTTACCAAACTTCCTTATCCTTTATTGTGTGACTGTCCACTAACTTTTACTAAACCCCACACATCTTCTTCTCTGACTGCCCCACTTCTCATTCCTATACCTCTGTGCTATCATAAACCCTTAACCCTATGCCTTCACACTAATCCTTTACTTCCATGTTCCCACTTCTTGATCAAATAAAGTTTCAGTTGATATACTCCCTTACTTTTGCGTATAACAACTTGTTATTGTCTTCTGCCAAACACCACTGTATTATGCTTTGTATCGTACTTTATAATATGAAATTCTTCTTTATTGTTTTTCCAATAAGTTTATGTATCGTCTGTAATTTTATTCATTATTTTATAAGATACTTCTTATGTAAAATATGATTTAATTTTGTTTTGTTCTGTATTTTATATATCCCTGGAGCTTGTTTTGGTTTTGTTTTGTACTCTATGTATGCTCCCTGGAGCTTTTCTCCCCAGGCCTCCATTGAAAATGGGCTAGCCTGACCCAGTGGACTTTCCTGGTAAACAAATGTCAACAAATAAATAAACAGTATTGCAGGAGAGCAGCAGTAGTATATTGGTCCATTATATCCACAATTACTAAATCCTATATAAAGATAAGAAATATCTGAGAATATATAACTGGATACAGAAACTAGGTAATGTGCCTTTAAATGTGTGCTGCAGTGTAGAGTGTGGGAATGTTCTTACAACATTTTAGGAGCATGCTCTGTATTTGTTGGTAATGAGCTCTTAATTTTCGATTACTGTGGTATAAAAGGAGGTCCTCAGTTCCAAGTTAAGTTTCTTACCTGGGGGACCATCTTGAAAGAAGAACCTAAAAGCATGGAGTACGCCTGCCCAGCTGGGGCAGAGTCATTGAGAGTACCTGGGGAACTACCTGTGACTGAGAGTTGGAGTTTAGGCCTAGGCAAGGTTTACAGCCTGAACATCTTGTGACAGTCTGTTTCCTGAAGTGGCTATCTGTAGTGTGTAAAGCCACCAGAAATGTACTATTTTGTGGAACTGTAAGCCAAAGAATTGTGTTTTATTTAACTTGGGGGCAGAAAAGCCACAAAACGCTGTTATTTTTGTTTCCTGATAACATGTATTCAATAAACCTATATTTGTTATATAACTCAGTGCCTCCAATGATCTTTGGGCATACACTGGTGAAGGACATACCCAGATGGCCAACGACTTCCTCACAGTACCTCTGCTACCAAGTGCAAACATGTTATGGGCCATTCATTTTCCACAGCACAATATTTGTTGTTTCCCTGAGCTGTTTGTACTGCTGTTCCTGAAGGGGTTACCTGTAAATCCAACATGGAATATTTACTAAAAAGACTCCTTGAGTCACAGGTGAAAACTGACCAGAAGCTGGTGCAACTTCAGCAACTGCTAGTTGTACTAGTCACTGTATCTGCCAACCCCCAAAATGGTACCAGCCATGAATAAAAACTGACAAGGAGGATGACCTAACATCCTGTCTGTGGTTTTTGACTGCTATGCCACAATACAAAACTGGAACCCAGCAGAATGGGAAACAATGCTGTCTTTCCAACCGACACAGTGGATTGAGACAGCACCATAATTCCATGTCCACTTCTACTATGGCTATGACACTTGGCATTAAATAGCAAATGTGCAGATCAGTGATCCAGGCACAAGCAACTGCAACCCACATCATGGTGGAGATAGTAAGTTGTTCCATGGATTGTGGGATGACATGCAACAAATGTATAGTGACAGAGTATAGGAATATAGGGAGCAGAGCAGACAACACTGTTGAAGTCACTGGCAGCAAATGTTGCCTCCATCGGTGGTTCCATGAAACATACTGTGACTGTCTTCAGATCTGTCTCCAGAAGTAATTCCTTTTGTGCTGATGAAGGGGTCAGGATGTGGAACCTAAGTGAGAGTGCTGAGACTATTGGAAACACAGCCTCACTGTTACCCGTGGGTGGACAAACTGCCATGCCCTGTCATGGTCATGGTCCAGGTCATAGATGAAGGCACTCCTCTGCCTCAACTCCTGGGAAATCTCATCACATTGCATGTGCACAATCACTTAATTATATCCCCCTATAACCTGTGGACCCACAGGCTGCCATCCCTGCTTGTGGTTGATGACCACTTCATAAGCAACAGTGCTTATCAGGATCAGCTCACAGTATACACTGTCAGGGTGGATGCCCATGATCCCATAATTCTACACATTTCCTCCCATAGACCTCATCAAGCCTCAATATGGCAGGCTAGCATAGTGGATGACACCAATGGTCCCAACATAATAGCTTCATCCCTCCAGTGTATTATGTGATCCCAAACTCCCTCCAACTTCCCATGGTATGTGGCTATGATGTTTATTTCCCATGATTCTACCCCATGCCAAAGTATTGTAGCAACCTTTCAATGTGTCTCTCCTAATTACTCCCACGATCCTACCCTTCTCACAGTGATGCAGCCACCTTTCACTAAGCTAACCAGACAACTCCCATCATCTTATGCTACAGTGTTGTAGCCACCTGTCACTGGGTCCCACTTACCTGAACAAATGACTATGAATGTTCCCAGCAAACACCCCCAACCTGTGTGGGTACGGTTATGTCTGATGCACAGTGAGGTCAGTCCTTACATTGCCCTGCATAGTCTGGATGTGATGATGCACAAATGAATTTACTCTTTGTTGTCTGTTTCAAGGCATTGTCAATGCTGCAATATATTGTGCCCAGCCCTGTCTCAGCTGCTGCACTGCTGCTGCTGCTTTGTCTTTCTTACCTGAATCTCCACTCTGCCTGTCTACTGCTGGAAAGCAGTCTCCACTCTGCCTGTCTACTGCTGGAAAGCTGGTATTGAAAGTCCCGTCAAAATTGTTTGTGTAATGTCATGTTGTGCAGCAGTGCACACACAACAAAAAGTCTTGCTGCAGATTTCAGGACTGTACTGCAGTGTCCCTCCTGACATATCTAGGCAGGCAGCATAAGCATCCACCGAGTAGGCCAAAGATATAATCCACTATATTACATGCTTCAGTATGTGCTGCATTATAGGCCATTTCCTGCATAGTCTGGGGATTGCAGATGGTGTCAGGACTCCAGGGCACAACTGACATCACCTGCAACACATAAACATTATATTATATGTGGCCACTCCCCACTTGTGTGGCACCTGTGTATATAGATTTATCCAGTCTGTGTGTGTACTTACTAGCTCGATGAGATGACTTTGTGGGAATTTCTTTGCAGGAACCTTTGATATTGGTTGGGCGTGTACCAGATATGAAAATCATTAACACATATTGAATAATGCAAAGAGATTATACATAATATTCTCTGCATTACAGGCTATCTGGCAGTTAATAGAGTGGAAGCCTCTCTGGACCAGGTGGGGACCTAATGGTAATATTTGTGCAATCAATGACTCCCAGACCTCAGGAAAATGAGCACTACCTCAGAATGCTATATGGTGCTGGTTCTCTTATCTCCACTCTTGGGGAACCACATATGCTCCTCCAAACACTGCAAAATGATGTCAAGGAAATGGTTCAGGACTCAGGAAGTTGAGGCCTGTGACAGACCTAATGTGTCCCCAGTAGGTCACTGAAAGGTCCCTGTAGCTAAGATGGTTACAGCTACATATATCTTAGTTTCCCCTAGAATAGGCATACCACATATCACCCTTAATTCTGCTTGTGGGTAAAACAGTTCAACAAGGTCCCATACAACCTCCTTGTTCATATGGAAATGGTTTGCAAATCTGCTGGTCACACCGCTGGTGGTACTTCAGACATTGCATGTACTGTGTGGATGGCCTCAGTGCAAAAAACATTGAGGACACTGGCTCTGGGGTGTCTGTTACCTTGTACTGTTGAGCTATAGCTTGCTGCTTACATTGCTCCCTCATATACACCATGATTCTTGGTGAATAAAATGTATACTCACCATGGTACAGCACATCTCTTTCACATGTTTCTGAATTGGTTCACCATTTTGGATTTCCTCATTTGCATACGCCATGTGGTTCACTTGCATGAAGTTCTTCATTTCCACATCAATATGCACTCATTAGCATGAACTGCATGTCATTGTTTTGAGGTTTGGCAACTGCATTATCCATGCCTTTAAATCACCATTCATTGTATGATGCCTCTACTTACCTAAGCTAACTTGTACTATGCACTAAATGTATATGAGTCTAGGCCATAATCCCCAAAGTAAAGAACATGATTCTGAATACATACACATTTGCTGTATTAACTACTTTGTTACTGTTCTATAAAAAGTCATAACTCAATAATTGTAAAAAAAAGCAATAACTCACTACTTTAAAACTGTTCAACTATTTTAAAAATTTGAGCTAATATTTCAGTTAACAGCATTTCACTTTTTTTCAGATATAAAAACTTCTACCCTTCCACCCTGCTGTGCCATCTGGCAACCCTTCCAGTGGCTCAGGCTCACATCATAACCAAACTACAGCAGCACAGACAGACACTCTGCTTCTTTGCCAGTGGTTTACCACATCAAAACACAAGTAATTCATGTGAAAAAGCAGCTACTCAAACTAGGTACCTGGAAGACGACTGCCAGGTACATGACTTGATATGCAGTCTGTTTAGAATGAAGGTCAAATAGGACTGTCCATCTAACTGCTGGATTTTAACAGCATTTAAATGTCTAATGGTCACACTTTAAAATAAATCCCAGATTTTATTCCATGTGTATGGAACAGTGACTGTGGTATTGATCACAGCACAACATGTTTGCTACATTCCTTAACCAAATCCCACTGTTCCCTTTCCAGAATAAGAAATACTGTGCCACTAAATTAACCCCCTATTCACAGCAGTTTTTTTTAGTTATGATATTTTATTTTATTCATTAATTTGTTTGTTAATTTATTTACTTTCTAGCTATAAATCTATATATTTATCTGTCTCCTGCTGTTGACTGGGATACTCTGGCTTGGCTAAAAGTTGTTTTCAGCAGAATCTCTAGAGGAAAAGCTTTGCAAGAAAATGCAATTCATACTGACCTTGAAACTGAAGAATTTACATTGACAATGATATTGACATAAAAGAAATTACACAAGCAAATACAATTTACACTGGTACTGACATTGATTTACACTCTGCATACATACACACTGTTTACATTTTCGAACATAAGTAAATTAGATTTCAAATTATAAACTGTAAATATATTTTCAGTTTCTAATATGTACAGGTGTTATGGTCAGTTCTTGTCAACTGTAAGTAGTGCACACATGTAATATACAGGGTAGAGAGTAGGATGTAAGGTAACCGATATACATAAAACTGGTGAAAGAAATCAGAGTATGTCAAGGAGGAAAGGAGTATGGAAGAGAAGATATAAGTAACTGGTTACATAAGGGTTTGAGAGAAAGGGAGGAAGAAATATAATAGATTAATTCTAATATCAGAGATAACGGAAGGCATTTTTATTATTCAGAAAATGAAAAGTTAGAAAGTTCATTATTACAAAATAAAATACAATTATAAATGCCTCCTAATTTTAGTTTCTGATAAAAATAATAAAAAAGACACTGTGATTTATATGAGAATATGGTGCAGAAAGAAAAGTGAAAGCCATTTAAGATCCCACAAATTGTCTTGTCTATTACCTGATTTTCCATTTTCCATGGCTGCCTTCTTTGGGAAAGAGGTAGCTGAAATACTGCTTCCATATCGACTGTACATGTTACTTTGTGCTGCCATTCCCAAGTGATCACTGGTGAAGCTGCAACAACAAAAAAGAGAAGGACAAAAGGACAGGGGGGAGAGAAGGAAGGATAAAATGGGAAGAAGCACAAGAACAATGATGGAAATATGCAGAATAAGCCAGGTGAAATGAATTATAGCAGCAGATGAGAAGTAATAAGTAGCAGAGAAAAACAAAAAAGAACAGGGTAGGGTGGGAAAATGAAGAGAGAAAATGAATGCATGCATGCATTTGAAATAATGATGAGTCTGCTGAATCCTGCCTGAGACAGAGTCTAACCAAGTAATTATGCTGAAAATGTCTAGGATATCCAGTATTTAGAAATTATACCACAGTCTATGAGAAAACATATAAGGTACATTGGTTATTCAATGGTGGCTGGTGACTTCAAAGCATGGGTTACGGGGTTACTGCAGGAGGAACTGAATGGGTGGGGCTAATTAGAATGGGGCAGGGCTATATTATGGCAAGGTCAACTTCAAGCATAGTTATAGCTCTACATTAATAACTGATCATACACTACTGCACATGCTAAATAGTTTGCCAATAATAGTCTTCATCTCACATGCCAGAGCTACTTTGAGAAGGAGAAATCATATCATATGTATGAGATGGCTATAGCCACTTATTGATGGTGTACATCTCAGATATCTCAGATGTGTGACTGTGAGCAAATAAAAAATAATGGCCATAGTACTGTATTTCAACTGGTTTCAATTAAATGCATACTAGCCCTGCAAAGCAGATCAATGACTGTCTAAACAAAACCAGAGAAAAGCAGATGTCAGTCATTTTTATCCACGGACTGTTCCAGGACCCACCAATTACAGCCACTTTACTCACTGTATATACCTCAAATATCTTTCGTCAAATACAAATAAGTACAAATGGTCACAGTAATGACTTGTTTTATTCAAACACAGTGTAGCCCTGCAAACCAAATAAATTACAGGAAAAAAGTACAGTTTTGTACCTACCATAAATGTAGATGCCCAACAGATATGCAACTGCAGTCATAACATATGGGTTGTCCTGCCTCAGGCAGCCCTCGGTCGGCCGGATTCCAAAGTCTGGGTCCGGCATCGGCCGGTGTCGCCTCCTCTCCGACGTCAGAATAGCTGGAGTATAAAGGCATCGGCCGACGCCATCTTCTTCAGTGTTTCTTGCCCCAGATGCCAGGTGCCCTCCTAGGAAGGCTAAATTTAGTGAATGGATAAACAATTCCAGACATGCACAACAGTGATAAACAGATACACCATTGGAGATACCCCTAGCTAATAGGAATAGGGGTAGTGTACCCATAAAGAAAGTTGCAGAGGGGTAGGAGGGTGGGAAAATCCAACTGCAGTTGCATATCTATCGGACATCTACATTTATGGTAGGTACAAAACTGTACTATGTCCTTCAAGAATGCAACTGCAGTCATAACATATGAGTTGAATACCATAGCCAAGCTGGGGGTGGATGGAACTAAGAAAGGAATGGTATAGCTAAAATGCCCTGCAGGACTGCCGAAGCAAAGCCTGCTCAGGATCTGGAGTATAAGATAAGGTTGTAGTGCTTGATAAATGTATGCACGGAGCTCCATGTAGCAGCCTCTAGAATGTCCTTTGTAGCCACTCCTCTTAGGAAAGCTGTGGATGTGGCTATAGCTCTGGTGGAATGTGGCCTAATATTGGCTGGCACACCTTTTCCATGGAAAGAATAGCAGAATCTGATGCAGTGTCCAATCCATTTTGAAATTGTTTGGAGATTGCTTTTCCTTGTACTCCAGCAGCATAGGCTACAAACAGTTGGTCAGACTTTCTGGTGGCCTTAGTTCTGTCCAAGTAGTAGCGTAGTTGCCTGTGTATGTCCAAAGTATGCAGCAGTTTTTCCCCCCTGTTTTGCGGATTGGGGAAGAAAGTAGGCAGGTGAATAGCTTGATTTAGAGACACCCTGGAAATTACTTTTGGCATGAATGTAGGATTGGTTCTTAGAGAAGCTCTGTCCTGATGAAAAATGAGGAAGGGAGGTACTGCCATGAGTGCCTGTATCTCCGAGACTCATCTTGCAGATGTGACTGCCAATAGAAAAAACGTTTTCCATGATAGAAATTGCATTTCTGAAGTTGCTGCTGGCTCAAAAGGAGGAAGAGTTAATTTTTCCAAAACGAAATTGAGGTCCCATGCAGGTACTGGCTGTTTTTTGGGAGGTTTGATATTCTTTATCCCCCTTAGGAACTGTCTTACCAAAGGATGTGAAAACACTGGTGGATCACAATTGTATTTTGCTGAGATTGCTGAGGCGTGAATCTTTATAGAAGAATATGAGAGTCCAGTATGAAACATTTCTGCCAAGTATTCCAATATTTGAGGTATACTCAGTAATGTTGTATCCTGACCCCTGTTGGCATTCCAGATGCTGAATCTCTTCCACTTGGTTGAATAGGTTTTTCTGGTGGAAGGTCTGCGTGCTTCCAGTAAGATCTCTTGAACTTTTTTGGAAACAGAGATAGCGGAAGGAGTCATGGTAACCTCCAGGCTGTCGGATGCAATGTTTTCAGGTTTTGATGGACAGTCCTGTAATTGTGTTGTGTTAGAAGCAGGGGCCATAGGGGCAGAGGCCACGGTTTGGTCCGAGTTATGCTCAACAGCAATGGGTACCAGTGTTGCCTTGGCCAGTCTGGAGCTATCAAAATGCCTGTTGGTTGTTCTGCTTTGATCTTCAGTATCACCTTGGTCAGCAGAGGTAGAGGAGGGAATGCATAAACTTTTAGGGAATTCCAGCTGAAGGAGAGAGCATCCATTTTCCAGGCTAGAGGATGGTGGGTCCTTGTGCAGAACTTTTCCAGGTGATGATTCATGTGAGAAGCAAAGAGATCTACATCCGGTCTTCCCCATGTCTTTGTTATTTGTGAGAAAATGTGAGGATGCAGCATCCATTCGTGTGGATCCAAGAAATTTCTGCTCAGCTTGTCCGCCAGTACATTGTCCTTGCCTGGCACAAACTGGGATTGCAAATGTATGTCCAGACTCAGGGATTTTTCCCAGAGAATCATTGTTAGTCTGCAGAGGGGATAAGAATGAGTGCCTCCCTGCTTGTTTATATACCACATGACAGTGGTGTTGTCCGTCCTTATTAGCAAATGTCCTTGTTGTAGTGATTTTTCGAAAGTCTCGATTGCATGTATCACTGCCAACATCTCTTTTTGGTTTATGTGCAGATGTCTTTCCCTTGGTGTCCATAGACCTTGAATGCATCTGCCCTCCATGTGCGCCCCCTATCCATGATCTGAGGTGTCTGTTGTAATCATTTGACCTGCTTGAGGTCTGTTGAAAGACATGCCTTTGTTTAACTGACTTGCTTGAGCCCATCACAAAAATTCTTTTTGCAGACATGGAATGAGTGGGATTACGTCCTTTAGGCTTTGGCTGAGTTGGGACCATAAGCTTTTTAAGTACCATTGCAGCTTTCTCATATGAAGTCTTGCCAAAGGTATCAGAAGAATGCAAGATGCCATGAACCCCAGGGCCTGCAGGATTTTCCTTGCAGTCAGCTGGGAGAGCTTTGCTAGGCCTTTGAAGTACTCTGGTAACTGCTGTTGTTTTTCCTCTGTGAGGTAGGCCATTTGAGTTTCTGTGTCCAGTTTGGCTCCTAGGAAAATAATCTGTTGGGATGGCAGTAGTCTTGATTTCTGTATGTTGACTGTGTATCCCAAGGCCTGCAGTAGTTGAATGACATAGTCCAAGTTTGCTATTAAGGTTTGTTTGTTGTCTGCTTGTATGAGGCAGTCGTCCAGGTAGGGGTATATTTGAATCCCCTGGAGTCTGCAGTGTGCCACTACTGATGCCAGGCATTTCGTGAACACTCTGGGTGCAGTAGATAAGCCAAACGGCAATGCTGAGAATTGATAATGCTCTGTCCCTGGAAGAAATCTGAGGTATCTTCTGCAGCTTTGTCTGATTGGGACATGCAGGTATGCCCCCTTGAGGCCCAGAGTGACCAGCCAAGACCCCTTGCCCAGCATGGGAAGGAGTTGCTGCAACGTCAGCATTTTGAACTTTGGCACAATGAGAAAAGTATTTAGAGTAGACAAGTCCAGTATAGGCCTCCATTTGTTTTCTTTTCTTGGAACAAGGAACAGTCTTGAATAAAATCCCTGGCCTTGTTCCTGAGGAGGAACCCTTTCTATTGCTTTTATACTTAACAGCTTTGAAACTTGAGTGAGTGCCTCTGCCCTTTGATGATGTGGCAGGTTTGGCATGCCTTGTCTTATTGGTAAAGTATGGAAGTGGAATCTGTAACCCTTGTCTATTAAATCCAGAATCCAGTTGTCCTTGGTTAAGATATGCCAGTTTTTTGAGAATAAGGATAATTTTCCGCCCAAAGGTGCTTCTCTTTGAGCCTTTGTAGGCGGTATGAAAGTCAAGAAAAAATGTTCCCCAACGGGGTACTTAGCTTTTAGATGACTTCGGTACTGAAAACACAGGAGCTGACCGACCGGCACTTGTGAATTGCTTCTGCTTCGGGCGCCGCGCGGCAAGAAAGACTGAAGAAGATGGCGTCGGCCGATGCCTTTATACTCCAGCCGTTCTGACGTCGGAGAGGAGGCGACACCGGCCGACGCCGGACCCAGACTTTGGAATCCGGCCGACCAAGGGCTGCCTGAGGCAGGACAACCCATATGTTATGACTGCAGTTGCATTCTTGAAGGACATTGTGATCAAATCATAGCAAACGTCAGTCACTTGTATCCAAGGACTACCTCTTTACTCACCTTTTACAGCAGTTTATCCACTGTATACCTCAGATGTCTGACTGTGATCAAAACAAATCAATATATACATTAAATAAATAAATAATTATCACAGTAATGCAGTTGAGCTAGTTGCTGTCAGACAGTCCATTGCAACAACCACTTACACATGCATGCACACTAATACACAAAGACACACACATGCCCACAAGTTACAGCCATTTTATTTGATTAATGTTTATTGTAGGGGTGGTTTTGACTGGATTACCACATTACAAGGCATTGTAAAATTCCTGCACATACAATCACGCAAGTCTACACACACACACACACACACACACACACACACACACACACACACACACACACACACACACACACACACACACACACCTCTGCACACTAATGACATATGCATTCTTTTTTAAATCTCAGATACATATATATATATATATATATATATATATATATATATATATATATATATATATATATCTCTGCAATCAAATGAACACACTAAACTGAACAAACCAAATAAAAAATAAATAATAGTCACAGAAACATATTTCAGCTTGCTGTTGCTCAGACACACCTAGTACACTCATGAACACTGGTACACACAAGTCTATACACAAACACACACACACATGCACTCATGCACACACACACACACACACACACACACACACACACACACACACACACACACACACACACACACACACAATATTAACCATATAAAAGAAAAATATACATACTGTCCTGCAGGCTGGTTGGCAGGGACACTAGTGAACAGAAGAACACAAATAATATCTTCCAACATAAGGGATCAGATTAAACAGCATGCAAGATTATGTACTAGTTTATAAAAATGTAATACAAAAAGCAAAATGCAACCCCCATGTTCACACAATTAAAGCTCCTCCACAAGAGCTCTTTTACTTTAATTTATACTGTTTTAAACTTAGTCACCCAAGGTTAATGGGATCTGGCTGCTCACTGCTTTTATTTAGCTGCCCAACCAGTCTACAATGAAGCATGGTGTTTGACCCCAGGAATGACAGAAGGACCTGTAATAAGGAGTAATCATCCTACTCTGTCAGGGAGTATTTCAAAATGCTGGGATGTTTATAAAACATGTCAGAGTAAGCAGACTTTCTTTTAATGTAGAAACCGGAACTCCATACAACTGCTCATATGAGGAGTACTGAGTCCCAAGATTGGAAAAGTAAACTATTTTTAATTAAAAGATAAAGGCCAAAAAAATTGCAAAAACAATTTTTCATCTAGCTGAGTTGTAGCCCGGTAATCCAGCATCTGCTCTTGTGGTCATCTGTACTACAATCCCCCCAAATTAGTTTGAGTAGTTAAATCACTGAATTGGAAATCAGGATTCTGGAGGCTGAAACCCCTGCTAAAGACAAGTGCTAACAACTTAGATCTAATTTAGTCAAATAAGGAACAACTGAAAAGAAATGCTTCACTACAAAGGTGTTCAGTTGTAGCTGGGTTATTCAGGATTCCTGGATTCATATATCTTCTTGGAAATGAGATTCTTTCTGTCCTAATAATAAGTAAAGAAAGTGGCAGAACTAGAGTTCACTCCTTAACTGATATCACATTTTAGTCCCTGGTGTACTACAATTGTAATAACACCGTGCAGTACATTCTGAATAAAAGGATTTTTGACTGATAGCAGCACATGTAAACAGAATCGTTTTTTGTCAAGATGTGGCAGTGCTACATCTATGCCTAAGCCTTGCCAAACAGTCTATAAAAATATTTCCACTATTTAATTACCGAAGAAACAGTGACACTCCCTTACTCAATAAAGTGCACAACTGGGTGTAACTGCAATCATCGTTCATCTGTTGCATCATTCTCTTTCTTGGGTTCTGTAACACTTGTTTACTTTTAAAATAATTACTGGTTGCTATACCAGTCTTGAGCAACCAGTAATGCTTTGCTTATTTATGCACACTGTACCCTAGTGTGGCTACACATACAGCTTCTAAAAGACATTTAGATTAGGTGACAAATAATTCTGTTTTTTTCAACTGCAACTATATTCTAGAACAAATAATTGCTAAACAAATTTTGTGTGTGTGTGTGTGTGTGTGTGTGTGTGTGTGTGTGTGTGTGCAGGTGTGTGCATGTAAGTAAGACTATCAGCAAATCATAACCTGAAGCATTACAAACGTGGGGTACCACAACTGGTACGGACAGTTGAGTATCAGTAGAATTACTTCTACCTTATCTCTTAGCACCATAGAAAATCTGTGAAAAAGGCATACAGTTTTAATCTATGCCTTAAAATAGCGATCAGCTATAACATAAGGAAATAGGTATGCATAGTCCACACTATTTATCAAAGGAATGTGCATCTGCAGGAAGAAAAGAAAAAAAAAACACCTCCAGTGTTAAGACTTGTGGTCAGAAGGGACTGTTTCAAAGATTCAGAGACACATTAGCTGCAAAGAGGAAGGACCTCATTATCAGCTAATTTGCATATCTCTGCAAGTGGTAGTCAACACATTCCTGTGGTAAACACCTTTGATGTCCAATGCATCTTGTTGGCACATGCACCCTCCAGTCATTCTCACACACTCACACACACACACACACACACACACACACACACACACACACACACACACACACACACACACACACACACACACAAAATGCCATACCTCCTACCTGTCCCTGAGTTGACAGAATGTCCATGATGTAGTCTCTTACTTTTTTCTCCTCACCCTTGCAAATCAGATGATTACAGTGAGTCAGTAATGCCAGATGCTACAGTTACATACTTATTGCTCAGAAAGTGCTTCATGATGTTACACTTGTTGCTCTATTAACTTGTTAAGTACCTAGGAGTAATACTTAACAACGCTTCCTAGTGTTATTTAATGCTCCACATGGATTTGTCCAGAAGTCTTGAGCATAGCCATCTTGAGCTATAGCAGCCCCACAAAAGGACACCCCCCCCCATTCCTCTCAATTGTCTTACTGAACAGAACATCTCTGATTTTGCCTTACCTACCCTGTCCTTTGTAAATGAAGACCAAATATTAGAGTTTCATACTTCTTATGGTTCATAATATATAGCCTTCTGAAATAGCTGATTTGCAGCACAAAGGACCAAAGCCTTGATAAAGTGCTTCCTGACACAAAGGTTGATATTTATCTTTCCCCCCATTGTTCTATTATAGGTTCATAAATCTTTACTAGGCTAACGACCACAAGGGCTTTTTTAAGCCAAGACATGCATCCCTAATCTCTGATAAGTTCTGGTACCCTTGACAAAGTGTAAGCAGGGGCTTAGGAGGTGAAACATTTACAAGCAGGGGCCTGAGATGAGCTATTTACAGGCTGCCTACAACCATTAGAGAGACAGGTGCGAAGCCAGGGCTGAATTTCCTGTTCCCCATCCAACTGTCCAAGTTGCACTTGAATTGGGTTAGGGAGGAACTCTGCTTTACATGGATGGGGAGCCTGTTCCAGAAAAGAGTTAGTCTCTGAGATACATATCTGTCTCACTAGCAGGTCCTATTCATTTCACAGGCAAGGGTTAAGTCTTTAGAAAGGGCAATTCTGGTGCTGTTTGTTTTGCAGATAGGCAGGTGGTCCATCAGAGTGGGGTCTGACAATGCCTTGAATGCCAGGCATAGATCTCCTCTCAAGAGCCTGTAGGAGACAGGATACAGGGATAGGACATTGAGGTGGTCTACATAGGATGTTACTTATGCCCTGTATTCTTTTAGTGAGGAACCTCTGAGGACGTTCCAGTTGTTGGGTATGCTTGGTTAGGTACACATCAAAGGGGGCATTGTATTCAATGATATGTCAGATGAATGCTGAATACAGTGGAAAAAATGATTTCCTTGTACCTAGATGCCATACCTTTATTTATAAGCTGCACAACATTGGATGATTTCCTCATTACTGAAGACATGTGACGGTCAAAGGTTAGATTACTGTCTATGTGTCCCCCCAAGTCCCTGACTACTGGGTCAACACTTAGAGGTGTGTTGTCAGTATGATAGTTACCAGGAATGGGCAACTTCCCAAAGGATATTATTATACAATTCTTGCATTTAGCTTTAATCCATGGCTCTAGCACCAGTTATATGCCTGTATCAGCCCTTCCTGGAGAACACTTGTGTTGGCAGGTGATTCAATAACATCTCCTAATTTGAAATAATCTGCAAATTTAGTCAGCTACAGGCCACTGACATTGGCCTTGACATCAGAGAATTAAATGCCAAAAAAGAGTGGTCCCAGGACTGATCCATTAGGGACTCTGCTTGTGACTGGTCTCTTTGTAGAGGCGGACTCCCAATTCTACCTTCCTGGGTTCTGTCTGTGAGCTAGCTGCTTGTCCACCAGGTGAAATAAGGGTTTGTATCTAACCTCTTAAGTTTGTCAACAATGCCTGAGTGGCGGATTGTGTCAAATGCCTTGGCTAGGTTAAGGTACACAGTGTGAACCATTTTGTCCTCATCCATTGTTTTTGTGACCTTCTCAAAGAAGTTCACCAGGATGAGTAGGCATGATCTACTCTTGATGAGAACAAATTGGGTTGGGTCTAGTGTCTGGTGGTTTCCTATGTCATTATTGATCATTTCCATGACAATTCTTTCCAAGGCTTTAAATATGAGATTAGTGATACTTATGGGTCTGTAGTTTCCAGGGTCTGGTAATGGCCCACCTTTATGCAAAGGGATGACTGTTGCTGTTTTCCATTCATGAGGCATGAAGCCTGTTTGAAGGCTACAGTCAAATAGCAATTCCAGAAGTCCTGATAGATCATGTTTCATGTTATTTAGAAGGCATCCTGTGATACTGTCTGGGCCCATTGATGTAATGTTTGTGGCCTTAGAAAGGACATTGAGGGCCTGTTCCCTAGGGAGCTATATTTGATGGTATTTACTAAGGGAAGGTTAATGGGGAGACGGGTCAAGTTGGAGCTGAATTTGTCAGACAGTAGGTTTGCTATATTTTCTAGCTCAGTATAGCTGGCTCCATTTAAAATGAGCTCTGCACACAACTGTATATTGCCTTTGAGGTTGTGGACATAGCTAATGAATGCCTTGTGTATGTTCTTGGCCTGGGAGGCCAAATTTATCTCAAATTTGGCTTTGATAGACTTTATCTGTCATCTGAATTGTTTGTTTAGTTTGATGAGAGTGCTTTTATCCTGTTGGGTGCTGCACCTCCTATTTTTGATGATTTTCTTCCTTGTGTTATGCACCAGGATGGCTTGTTTTTTGAGTTAGTTCTGAACTTCTTCCTGGTAGATAAAGCTGTCTCTATGCAGCTATTAACGTGCTTGTAAAAGGTTTCTGTGAACAGTTCTGCATAGGCAGCAGTGTTCTCGGGGTTTATGGGGGCTTGACATGTTGCCAGGTTATCACTTAATAGTAGTACGTTAGCCATAGAGTAGTTCCTATTCAGGGTTAGCTGGAGTTTCAGGTTTTATTTTTACTTCAAAGGAGAACATTCTGTGTTCTGACCTTACCAGAGAAGACATTACACTACAGGGTGTGCACAACTCTCCCATATCAGTGAGGACCAAATCCAGTATGGTTGCCCCCCTTGTTGGTGTATACAGATACAGGACATTTGGGTTTATAAAATCCAGGAATGTCTGTGTCTGTACATTTGATATCATATATGATTCCCAGTTAATAGTGGGATAATTAAAGTCACCCATGAATATGGTACTGGGTTTGATGGCGAGTGCTTCCAATAAGTTTAAATACATGGTATAGGTTTCTTGGGTCATAGTGAGGTACCTACAGCTTGCAAGGATGTGGTATTGGATTTTGCCTATGGTTATGTGAATGTGGAGAAGCTCAAATGCATTGTCCTGTTTGTCTAGCCTTGAGGTATATTTATTTTTTATGTAAATCAAGACACCTCACCGTTAGTCCCTGTCTGTGTAGTAGCTGGTATAAATGTGTGGAAGGCATTATAACCTTGCATTGTTGGTGTGTTCTCTGTGGCTTTAAGCCATGTTTCAGTGACCACACCAGTGTCAGCATTCTCTAGGGTGAAGAGAGCTTCTAGGGAGTAGATTTTTTTGTTTAGACTCCTAGTGACTTATAGTAAGATTTAAAGGATATCCATGTTGTCTAGTGTTAGTGCAGTGGACTAATTCTCTGCTTAAGTGAGGAGTTTTTCTCTTTGCCAAGAGTACAAAGTTCAAAACATTTTCCCCCATTCATAATTTTTTTAGTGATAACATGATATTTATTGATTCCCTAGTGACTGCAGTTACCCCCCACATTTCTTAATGTGTTTTGTGCTGCAAAATCTACTATTCTATTAATTTATTTATATGAGTTAGGGTAACATTTCATACTCCTTGTTTGTAGTGTTCCCCCACCTGCCTACACATCTTTCGTGTTGCAAAACTGTTGTTCTATTAGCTTTTTAAGTGTCTTTACACTAATATTTATAGAGCATCCCTGGTGTCTAATGCCCCCCCTACCCACTGTCTTTAGGCTAATATTTTTTTATCAGTTTTGTATCTCACACACACACACACACACACACACACACACACACACACACACACACACACACACACACACACACACACACACACACACATTTGTTTTAGCAAATTATTTGTTCCAGAATATAGTTGCAGTTGAAAAAAACAGAATTATTTGTCACCTAATCTAAATGTCTTTTACACACACACACACACACACACACACACACACACACACACACACACACACACACACACACACACACACACACACACACACTACCTATCTCCGATCTTACCCTTCTACTACAATCATCCAGGCAGACACACACACAAATTCTGGGCCATATAGCATCTGATACAAGTTACTTCCAAATCTTCAATTTTTTGAACACACTTGGTCAACACAAGAGTCTGTCAATGAGGGATTTCTTTTCAGCAGTATCCAACTGTCTTTGTAGGTAGTGTCCAACACTTATGTGTTTAGCTTGGAAGGAATTACCATGTTTTTCTCTGTCCAAAACACACTGACAGTTGCTTTTTCTAACTGCAAATTTTGGTACAGCAAGTTGTCTTACTCTGGCTTAGCCTTTCACGATTTCATAGTCCTGGGACAGTGCAAGATTATTTCCGGTTTCTTTTTGTATAAAGGCATTTGTCACTCCTAATTACATAATGTAACTTGAATAATATTCTACAAAGTGCATTCTTCCAAGCTATGCAAAAAAAAGTACAGTTTTGTACCTACCATAAATGTAGATGTCCGAACTGGATAGCATCTGCAGTCATAACAACTGGGTTGTCCTGTCGTCAGGCAGCCCTTCAGTCAGCCGGATTCCAAAGTCCGGGTCCGGCTTCGGCTGATGTCGCACTTCACCCGACGTCATCTCTGTTGGTCTTCGGGTATAAAGGCATCAGCCGACGCCATTTTCCTCAGTGTTTCTTGCCCCAGATGCCAGTAGCCCTCTTGAAGGCTAAAATTTAGATAGATGCCAATGTTTCCAAAAAGATAGAGGTAAACACAAAAATAAGCATGTATGCACATATATACAAACAAATACACCATAAAGACTCCCCCACCAGCTAGCTATTAGGAGGGTAAACACCCTTGGAGTACCACAGAGGGGAAGGAGGGAGGTAATCCTGACTGCAGATGCTATCCAGTTCGGACATCTACATTTATGGTAGGTACAAAACTGTACTATGTCCTTCATGGATGCATCTGCAGTCATAACAACTGGGTAGAATACCATAGCCAACAAGGGAGGAGGATAAAACTAGATTATGGTGTGTTTAGGATCCCTTGCAGTACAGCAGTGGCAAACCCTGCTCGGGATCTGGAATATAGAGGCAAATTATAATGCTTGGCAAATGTATGCACGGAGGTCCAAGTAGCCGCCTCAATAATGTCTTTGGTTGCCACTCCTCTTAAGAAGGCTGTGGTAGTGGCTGTTGCCCTTGTAGAATGAGGTCTTATGTTCTGTGGAATTGGTTTTCCATGGAAGGCATAACAGAATCGTATGCAATTTCCTATCCATTTGGAGATTGTCTGTTTGGAAATAGCTTTTCCTTCCCTTCCTGTTGCATAGGCTACAAAAGTTGGTCAGTCTTTCTGCTACTTTTTGTTCTGTCCAAGTAGTAGCGTAGCTGTCTATGTACATCCAAGGTATGCAATATTCTTTCCCTCTGTTTTGTGGGTTGGGAAAGAAGGTAGGAAGGTGGATTGCCTGGTTTAAAGACACTCTGGATACCACCTTAGGCATAAATGTAGGATCAGTCCTCATGGACACTCTATCTTGGTGGAAGATTAGGAAGGGTTGCACTGCCATTAAGGCCTGTAGTTCTGAAACCCTCCTTGCTGAAGTAATTGCCAGTAGGAAAGCAGTTTTCCATGACAGGTGTTGTAGGTCTGCTGTTGCTGCTGGTTCAAAGGGTGATAGTGTCAATTTTTCTAGCACAAAGTTTAAGTCCCAAGCTGGTAATGGTGGTTTCCTTGGAGGTTTTACATTCTTGATTCCTCTGAGGAACTGCCTGAGCAAAGGGTGAGAAAAACAGGTGGATCAAAGCTGTATTCTGCTGAAATAGCTGATGCATGTATCTTGATGGAGGAGTAGGACAGGCCTGAATGAAGAAGTTCGCTAGGTACTCCAGAATGTTAGGCATATCTATGTTTGACACATCTTTTCCTCTTTCAGTACTCCAAATGACAAACCTTTTCCATTTTCCAGCATAGTTTCTTCTTGTTGAAGGTCTGCGTGCTTCAAGAATAATGTCTCTAACTCTTTGGGAAAGTTCTGGATTAGCTGCTGCTATGTGATGTTCCATGCAGTCAGTTGCAACGCTTTTAGGTTTGGATGTATGATGCTGTAGTTGTTCTGAGTTAACATCAAAGGCATCAGGGTATTGGCCACATATTGTTCGAGACATGCTCCTCAGCAGTGGGTACCAGTGTTGTCTTGGCCAGTTTGGAGCTATCAGGATTATCCTTGGACGTTCTTCCTTGATTTTTAGTAATACCTTGTGTATCAAGGGAAGAGGTGGGAATGCATATGCTGTTAGGCCTTTCCAGCTGAAGGAGAGCGAATCCACTTTCCATGCTAGTGGGTGGAATGTCCTTGTGCAGAATTTTTGAGCTGGTGATTGGTAGGTGATGCAAATAGATCTATCTGAGGCATTCCCCATTTCTTTGAGATGGTCTTGAAGATGTCCGGGTGCAGCTTCCATTCGTGGGCATCCGATGTGGTTCTGCTTAATATGTCTGCTAGAGTATTCTCTTTTCCGGTACAAATATTGCCTGTAACTGGATGTTGTAGCTGAGTGCCAGGGTCCACAGCTCCAAAGTCATTCTGCATAGGGGTATGAATGAGTGCCTCCCTGTTTGTTGATGTACCACATGACTGTGGTGTTGTCTGTCCTTATCATCAACTGGCCCTCTTTGAGAAATGGTCTGAACTTTTGGATTGCCAGTTTTACTGCCAGCATTTCTTTTAGGTTGATGTGCAGGTGAAGTTGATCCTGTGTCCACAATCCTTGCACGCATTTGTCCAGCATGTGGGCCCCCCATCCTAGGTCTGAAGCGTCTGTTGTGATGGTCTGGCTTGCTTGACATCTGCGAAAGAGTAGCCCTGGGTTTGACTGGCATGCCTGAGCCCACCATAGGAACTCCTGTTTTAAGCATGGAATTAGTGGGATTTCTGTTTCTAGGCTGTGTCTGTGTTGAGACCATAAATTCTTTAGGTACCACTGTAGTTTTCTCATATGTAGTCTGGCAAGTGGAACCAAGATTATGCATGATGCCATGAAGCCCAAGGCCTGCAGTACTTTTCTTGCTGTTAACTTGTTCAGTTTTGTTAGTGCCAAGAAGTAAAGAGGGAGTTCTTTTTGTTTTTCCTTTGTTAGGAATGCCATCTGTTTTACTGTGTCCAATTCCGCGCCCAAGAATGTCCTTGTTTGGGATGGTATCAGCCTTGACTTTTGTAGATTGACTGTGTATCCCAGTGCTTGCAGCAAGTAAATGACCCTTTGTAAATCTGTTGTCAGCTTGCTTTTGTTGTCCCCTTGTAGCAGGCAGTCGTCTAGGTATGGGTAAATTTGAATTCCTGTAGTCTGCAATGGGCGATTACTGATGCCAGGCATTTTGTGAATACTCTGGGCGCAGTAGATAAGCCAAAGGGCAATGCTGAGAATTGATAGTGCTCTGATCCTGCAAGAAATCTGAGGTATCTTCTGCAGATTGGTCGAATGGGGACGTGCAGGTATGCCTCCTTGAGATCTAGAGTTACCAGCCAACACTCCTTGCCCAGCATGGGAAGAAGTTGCTGTAGGGTCAGCATTTTGAATTTTGGGACAATGATGTATGTATTTAAGGCGGACAGGTCGAGAATTGGTCTCCAACTGTTTTCCTTTCTTGGAACTAGGAATAGTCTGGAGTAGAACCCCTTTCCTTGCTCTGCTGTTGGCACTCTTTCCACAGCTCTCATGTTTGCTAACTGCCTTATCTGTTGTAGAGCCTCTGTTTTTTGATTTGGCGGTAGATTTGGCATTCCTCTTTGACTGGTAAAGTGTGGAAGTGGAACCGGTAACCTTGATCTATGGTTTGTAAAATCCACTTGTCTTTTGTTATATAGTGCCAGTTCTTTGAAAATAAGGTTAATTTTCCGCCTAGGGAGCTGCTATTTGTTCCCTGGTAGGCGGATTTAGGTTAAGTCACTGTGGTTGAGTTGATGTAGTGGCAGAGGTTGTGTCTGTGCCTCTGTTGTTACCTTGCCACTGTCGTCCTCTGTAGGCACCTCCCTGGATTGGTTTCTGCCTCTGGAACGTCTGTTCCTGCCCCTTTGAGGTCTTGTGGGGTCAGGAAAGGACCAATTTTGGCAGGCCAGTTCCTGCTAAACCTTGGGGTTGAACCTGCAAGAAATCTTTAACCGTTTGAACAGATTTTGCCTTTTCTTCCATTTTCTTCATAACCTGCTGGGCAGGTGTACCAAACAAACTTGTCTTATCCATAGGAGCATCTAGCAACTTAGCTTTAACATGATCCGGTAGAGCTTGCTCCTTTAGCCATGCATGCCTTCTTATCACTGTACCAGTCATGGCTGATCTAAATGAAGCCTCCAGTGCATCATAGCCACATTTTAAGGAATGGTTACTAACCTGTTGTATGTTATTTACCATTTCTAATACATATTTCTTATCAAGAGATTCATCAGTGGTTAGCTTTTTAGTTAACTGATCAAGCATAAACTCTTGGTATTGTATCATGTGAAACTGACAATTTAAAGCTCTAGCTGAGAGAGTAGCTGAAGTGTAGACCTTTTGCCCCATCTGTCTAATGACCTTGCTTCCCTTTCTGAAGGAATAGGGTTTTTGCTATGGTCGCTACTGCCTTGGGACCCTGGGATATAGTTTCGGGGTCTGCAAGAGGGGCCTTGTAAAGGTGGTGATGAGTGTCTGGCACCCTGTAAAATCTGTCTGGTTTGGCAGGGGCTGGAGGTAAAGAATCTGGTGCGGAGCAGACATCATTGAAAGCATCATCCACCACAGAGAGAACAGGAGGTATAGCTAAGGGCCTGTGCTGTGGAAGGTGCAGAAAAGTCCTAAGTCTTTTTCTGGAGTCTGAAAAATCCTGTTGCTGCCATTGGAACTGCTCTCGCATGGCATGTAAGGTTTCCCCAAAGGAGAATTCTTCTGGTGGGGAAGCAGCTGGAATGGATTCTTCAGCATCAGAGTCTTCAAAATTGGAGAAAGGAGCCTCTGGCTGATCAGTTATGTCTGATTCATCGGCAGACTCATCAGAGGACACTGGCTGAGGGGGCTCTGCCCTAGGTCTCTTCTCTGGGGGCTGAGAGGCCCTGTCTGGGTGAGATTGAGATCCTCTAATCAATGAAATTAAATCTTCTGCCAGAGTAAGCATTTGAGAACTAGAGGAGGGCCTGGTTGTAGGGGGTTTAACAGGCACTGTTTTAGTAGTCTTTGCTGCTTTAGCCCTGGCGAAGGCCTTAATGGACATGGCTGCTGGAGGCCTAGCAGCACCACGTGCTGGGGTAGAGACATCCAAGGGAATGGTGTCTGATAAGTCAGTGGCAACCACCGTAGTGGATAAAATTTCTGAGGCCGTTTCAAGAGTGGTAGCAGGGGCCTCAGTTGTAGAGATAGATTCAGCTGTACTTTGATCAGTTTTCTCGGTTTCGCCAGAAACCGAGACACTCGCGGTTTGCTTAACCATGGTTTCGGCCGAAACCGCGGACCGCGAGTGTCGGTCTTTATCTTTGCGTTTTTTGGCAGATTGGGTAGTCGGAGGATCCGGCGGCATAAGGTACGCAAAATCAGAACCGCACAACTGTTCAGCAAACTCCGACCGACGCCTAAGCGTCCGTCGGTTGAACGGCGCACAGGCCGAACAGGCTGCTACGTCGTGGGCTGGGCCTAAACAAGGCAGACAATAAGAGTGGAAATCTTTATGAGGTATTTGTTTCCCACAGGTTAAACAATTATTAACTTTTTCTGACATCGGCTGAGGCAAGAAAGAGTCCCCAACGGGGTACTTAGCTTTAGAAGTCTTCGAAGTAGTATTCGGTAGAAGTAATCTCTGGATCCGACCGACCGGCACTTGCGAACAGCTTCTGCTTCGGGCGCCACGCGGCAAGAAAGACTGAGGAAAATGGTGTCGGCTGATGCCTTTATACCCGAAGACCAACAGAGATGACGTCGGGTGAAGTGCGACATCAGCCGAAGCCGGACCCGGACTTTGGAATCCGGCCGACTGAAGGGCTGCCTGACGACAGGACAACCCAGTTGTTATGACTGCAGATGCATCCATGAAGGACATCATAGGGACACTATCCACAAAGACCATTTGGAGACTGCAGAAAATAAATCCTTTGTTGACAGATTCTTATGTTGGCCAAGTATGTGGATTATTGTTAAACTGTTCAATGACTCCAGTGTAATACATGCCTAGTGAATCATCAGTGATTAGCTCTTCCTTCTCTCATAAAGTAAACTTATCAGTCTATCAGCATTGCCATGCTGCTTTGTTCCCTTTATATTAAATGTCCTCAGAAAGTACTCTTGAGAAGTGTCCAGTACTGCAAGTCTGCTGCTGAGATCAACAAACTACTCCTTTCTGGGTTACAATGGACACTAAAGAGTAAATCCTTCTTTAATGGCTGATATGTGTTACCCATGTAAATCTCTAACCAGACAAATGGTCTTAAAACTTCTTAATTTCCCAGCCCAAGTTGGGAGCTTCCCTAATAATTTGGGTATGATTATGCTAAGTTTCTTATCAAAGATCTTAAAGCAGTAGCTTTTTTTGTTGTATATTAAAACTTATGCAACAGAATAGTGCCAGTTTCTTAAGAATTAGCATCACCTGGTAGTCTAACAGGCACAAAATGACAAAAGTGGGTAAGTACTTCATCCAACATAAATTAATGAATTTACCATAATGTTCATTTTAAGCTGGTGGTGCAGTGGTAGCATTGTTCCCTCACAGCAAGAGGTTCTCCTGTTTAATTCTCGGCTGGAGCGGCTTCTGTGTAGAGTCTGCATGTCCTCCCCATGATCGAATGGCATTCAAAAGACATGCGTGAATGGGTGTGCCTTTGTTGAAGGTTGGGTGTCGGGCTGGCACCTCGGCACTGTAAAAATCTACTACCAATCATTAGCGGACTGGAGTTCCGCTGTGGCGACCCTTAACCGGGAAAAGCCGAAAGAAGAACAACCATAATGTTAATTTTGGAACAGGAGGTCCATCCTGTTTTTAATTGTAGTGCTTTGTCCCACTGAGCCCCTAAGGGTCTGTTATCCAGGTAGCTATGGGGAGGGGGGCTTTGTTCTCTTCCTTGTATCTCAGCAGTTTTTTGGGAACCTAACCTTACCCCTCCAGTGGTGACATGAACACTTGCATCATCATGAATGTCACCTATGCCCCATCCTTCAGTGCATGCATACTCCCCCATATATGCTGAGAGGTGCTACCATCACCACATTAGGTGGCTGTGCCCACATCCTCCCATCCTGGCTTCTTTCTACCTGTTGAGCGTCTGTCTTCAATAAGACTCCAATAGGACCCTGTAACTGGAGCTGTGGCATGAGCCAAGCAAGAATCTCTGTCCTTCTCCCCCAGGATGAACACAATCATTCTCCCTGACTGCACCATCAAGCACCTGAACTGGTAGTCAAACTTGGGTTAACTGGACTGTAGTCTGGCTTTACCTCTCTAAGCCACTCGTGTTGGGACAGCAGGTCCAGCCTTAGTAATAAGAACTAAGGCCAAAAGCATTAGGACTGCTTAGCAGATAAAACTTTCCCAAGCTGCCAAGAATCTTTACCTGAGCCCATAATGCACCAAAATGCTAACCTTTCCAGATCTGAGGTTATCCATTTCAAGTTGAATAATGAAATATACACAAAGTCTTCCTTGCCAAGTAGTGGTAGCATGGGCAGGTATGTTACCAAGAAAGGTGCTATTCCCTCCCATCTATAGTTCTTCCATGTATACAACTTTCTTATCTGGTAAGAGGAGGTCTATCCTCAGAAGCAATCAGGAGAGAGAGAGTTTCAGGACAGTCCCCCTTAGTAGTTTTCTGTATAAGAATATACTCCTTTATAAACACAGCTCCAACAAAAGATCTGATCTACACCTGGATATCATATTCAGCTTGCAGTACCTTGAGAAGGTATTGAAGGGAAAACAGGTGCTACAGAAATATCATCATGAGCTACTTTCTTTAAAAAGACTATTGCTGTAGTCAGACCTCCCAGAAGAGTGAGTACTCAGAAATTTTAGAAACTGTGTACCTTAAAATATTGCTATTAAGGAAAAACAGCTTTTTCAACAACCTTGTTAAGAACCATTTCCATAATTCCCCATATGATCTCAAAACATGGAGATGAAGACAGAGAAAGAGAAATCTTAGGTTATTCATGTGGCATATTCTTCGTCCTTGGAGAAGGAGGTTAGTATTTCTGTGGGCTGGTAGGCTTACAGTGAGATAGGCACTGACAATGACATTTCTGGTTGAAAAGGATTAGACTGAGAAGAAGGCTCATTCTGTAAACATGGATGCAATCTCAGTTGGTCCTGCCTATTCCTAATATTTGAAGAAGAAAATTTCTTACACTCAGAGCACTCTTAACTACTGTAGCTTACTCCCAGGCAAATCACACATTTATTGTGTTAGTCCTGGTGAAGATTTTTTTTCTCAGAGGGACATTTCCTGTAGATACGGTCCAGTTTGATAACTAGGCAGCCACCAAACAGCATAAAACAATGAAAAGGGAAGATACATTTTCTTAAGACAGAGAAAGATTTTTTTTCTTCTCAAACAGATACTGCAGTGATGTTAAGGTGGGATAAGGTGAAGAAAATGGAATATGACAAGAAAATTTGTTGAAAACTGACAGAATATATTTGAATTAAAGAATGTGAATACTTACATTCTGGAAGAAATATGTCCTCAAATATTACACACAGCCTGGTGATAGTTTGCTATCTATCAAAACATCAGGGTAGACTAGGCACTATGGTACTATATGAGATGGGAGACCGTTCTTGGCAGAGTGGGAAAGTATTTTGTCTGTCAAAAGGTCTGAAATCCTATGACCTTGTCCTTATTGTTACAGGGGATAAACATCCTCTTACCAGACTGATCATTCATGAAAGTGCCATGAAGTGTTTTCCTACCCTTGGACAAAGAGTCTTTCTGTGACCAGTTCTCAACAGCAAAACTCTGGGTAAGGTTTGTCAAAAAACATAAACATATTATTACAGTGTTTTTGCTGTTTGTACTATACAATGAAGTCTTTTCTCCACTGTTATGTAACAGTGGAGTTGGTATATATAAACTCAGGGGCGTGGAGCATGAAGGGGAGATGCTTTCCTCCAAAAATGCTTCTTTCATGTTTTTTTTCCTGTGTTGTTTCATAACAATTGATGAAAATCAGTGAAACACAACATGTAATAAACGCCATTCAAATAAATACAGAGAACGCGCCATGAAGGTATACTTGCGACTGCACATCCATTTTCAGACTACTCAGCCTACGGTAATGTATTCAGTGGATATAAAACAGATAGGAAGTTTATAGAAATCTCCCATAGTAGTTTATTCATCCTTAGCAAAATTCCAGATGGGACATATTCTAAGGCCAAGATGTATTAAGCATATCCTCTCTCTTGTTAGGTGACTTAAGTATTACTTCCTTGTTAATTACATGTTCATAATAAGAAATCAACTCCTTTGATAACTTAAGGGGTCTTTTACTATATTTGCATGTTAGAAGAATAAAATGTGGGTATCACTGCATATCATGTATCCCCTGAAGTACTTAATGTACTGATGTTTGTGAGAAGGTTAGGCAGCACTCCAAAAGCAAGTTCATTTGAAGCCTTATGAAAAACATATCGGGTACTAGTCTTAAGAGTCAGTAAAAGTAGCTGCTTTCTTTTTTTCTGAATATTATGCACCTTAGCAGAGACTAAACTGGCTGCTGTGGGACTATTTTTGTTAATGTTGCACTGTGACTAATCACTGTCTTTTACTTATGTACGACTCCCAAATGATCTATTACTTTGAATTTACACTTACCTTGCTCCGGCAGAGCATATGTTTTTCCTTTGAATAAACAGTCCCAGCAGGCCTCCGCAGTAAGTGCTGTGGGACTACTTCTGTAAATGCAGTGCTAATGACTGCAACACAATTGGCAATCCTTTTTTATATATCTATGTTTTCAAATGATCTTGTACTTTGCAGTTATATTTATGTGTTCAGGAAGCTTATGCTTACCTTTGGGCTACAGTATTGTCTAAGAGTCTAAACAGCAGTCATTAATGTGCAAAGGCAAACAATTTGCTTTAGCATTCATCATCCTGAAATTTAACTGTAGTTATGCATGCCTAGCAAAGATATATAAATTAAGCAAAACATTTGTAGCATTTATCTTCTGCACTGGTACAATTGAGTCAACGTTTAAAGAAAGATGAAGAAGAAATACCATATTATGGAATTAACAGATTGCTACTGTTTTTAAACTGACTGGTATAACTTCTGTATATCTATACAACAGGGTAGAGCCTGTTTTAATTTTTTTTTAATTTGATGAAGATCCTGTACATTCAGGAAACTTACATTTAATCAGATATTAGTAAATTTCTATTGTTTAATTTTGTAGTATGTACTTTAATGGCTCTTGCTGTTGCCATTTTATACCCAGTCTTTCTCAGGTTAGGCAGTGAAAAGATTATTCATGGTGTGTCTGCTACAATGCTTACACATTACCATTTTGTGGCTCAAGTTATGGCTGAACAAGTCCAGCGGAATCACAGCTATATTGATGCCAAGAATAAATAAAATGACATGTACAGTTCATAGGTAAATAATAAGCTACGTCTGCAGATCATTACAAGCCTATCTAATAACCAGAGGTCATAATCAGAGATTGTACTTTATATCTGTTAGGTAAAGATCTTAACCATTATGCCATACCCTCCTCACATAATTTGGGCCTGCAGGCGTCATACTCATAAACCTAGATTGTCGAGTCCAGTGCTCTGTCACTATACTACACTGATTCCAACTTAACCCTTTTAATTATTGCTAGTCTTTCATTCATCAAGTTTTCTGTTTAATATTCTTAATCCACTTTAACAGTTTAAGTAAAGGTCATTACAATCAGCTCACCTAACTGGCTACCAATTAAAATAAATAATTAGATGGCTGTAAAAATCTCAAGATAACAATAATAATGTGAATCTATTAGAAAAGGAAAAAAATTAGTAAAAATGCATATTTATAGTGATTGCATCTGTAAATACAAAACACCTCTATGGTACAGAAACAAGGCCATTATTTATAACATTGGTGACACAGGTTGACTACTGAACCTGGTTAAACAGAAGGCCTGATGGCAAATAAAATATTCTGTACCTTTAAGAAATCTGTCCTTCCACTAGGAAGGGCAAGATTTATGACTGGTGCAATCACAACCTTCAGCAATGACTAAAGATCGTACCAAGGTATCACTACACATATACTAATGCTGTGTAACCTTTCTGCAAATTATAAGGGGATGAGGGGTATACAAAATTCTGGGACCCAGTCTTCCTTGCTGTCACTGCTAAAGTCCATGGCTATGGCTGCATTTGCTACCAGTGTAAGACCATTGTTTCATTTGTCATCAAGTCGTAGCAGCATGGGTGCTGGGGAGAGGGAGGAATCTGTCTTGTGTTGCATGCTGGCAGTAGAGCTGTTTTTACTGTTTTTTCCCGGTAGAGAAGAGGAAACTGCATTTTTCTGGTATTTATTTGCTAGATGTTTAGCACTGTGTGTTTTATTGGCTGTGTGCTTCCTCTTGCCTGTTTTATACTGAGCTATGTTGTATGGTCTAGAACTTGTTTGTGCTGAGCTGACCAAAGCTGCACATCTGTGCACCTGACTTTACATTAATAGAGTTATGAACCAAGCTCTTAGCACCAGGAAACTGACTTGTTTAGCTAGTAAAGCTAGTACTGAGACTACTGTTGCTTCCTTGCTTGTAGTAACTTTTTAGTCTTCTGTTGTAGGAGAAGGGGAAACTGCACTGTTCTGGGCATTTATTTGTTGGACACTGGTTACAACTCAGTGTTTCTTTTTGCTGTGTGCCTCTTCTTGCTTGCTACATATTAAGTGCTGTGAGGCCTAGCAATCCTAGAGTTCCCTAAACACTGAACCCAGCATTATTATCCTGGGGATTTCAACTACATATCCATAAACTGATGAACACACATTACAAACAACAAAAATGCACAATGGTTCCTTAACTTTATTAAAAACAACCCTCTCAACCAGTTGGTGCCATCTCCTAACAGGGGAGTCAACCTCTCAGCCTCCTTGACCTGATCCTGACAAACATAGCAGTGATCTGCACCATATCTAAACTATTCCCCTTCGTGATCTAATCAACCAGCACACCATCACTTTTGCCTTAGGAATCCAAACTAAGACAGCACACAACTCCAATCTATTCAGAGGTCACCCATTCAGAGGTCACGTCAAGGTCAAGCTCAATGTATCACTGAAGCTACTTGTAGATCAGAGTGATTGTATGTACCTTTAAGAAGCATTTCCAGATGTAAGCACATTCATATAAATGGTGAGCACGTGCAGGCAGCAGTGCCATTTTGAGAGAACAGCCAGAGTGTTAAAATGTATAAGTGTGGTAGTCACTCTGTTTACAAGTTTATTTAAATTTAACTTACAAAACCTCATTCCTGATGTGTTTGTGTGTAATAAAGCTGTTTGAACTGAACCGATGAATGTTTGTTATCCTGACCAGACAAATTACATGGTGTCAGAACCGGGATTAAGAGAGTAACTTCTTCAAGCCATGTGGTACAGAGTTGAAGGTGAAGGCAGACGAAGCAGGTTGAGTGAAACGGCTCTCAGACAAACAAAAAAGGGCCAGAAATGAATTTAAGGTAACAAAAACTGCACAAATTATTTATTTGGTAAAGAAAATGAAACACATTAATCAAACAAGTAGCACAAAGCATATTATTAAGCAAATGAAAGGCAGAAACTGCATTATTAATTAAATAAAATGTTTGAAACCACGATATTTGATAAAACTAGCAGCAATATTCATATGAGGCTCTGAATTACCTTTGGTTTGCATAACGAGCATGTTTAATGCAAATCGGGCACAAGAAAAGTATAATGAGCAGGGTTAGAGATTAAAAGGGCATAGCAAGTACAATAAAAAGAGCAAATTAAGCTTAAAAGGCAAGGTGACTGCATGTTTTTTAGTAAAAGACTGTGTTTGGGCACAAACTACTATTTTGCATTGACTGAAGCCATTCAAAGCATAACTAGAGTTGTTTGAAGTATCTCAGAGTGTGTAAAGTATTTGCAGAGTGTGTGCTTTATTATGGTACAGTTAATTCAAAGAGTTTGCTGTGTGTAAAGTACAGTTATACTGCAAAGTGCAGTCAAAGTACAGCCATTTTGAAAAGTTTCTTGTGCTGTGTGCATATCTTCGCAGAGTGCCGCCATTTCAAGGTGTTTCTTACACTGTATAGTTATTTTGCAAAGTACAGCCATTTTGAAGGGTTCTTGTGCTGTGTACAGTTTATTTTCAAAATGCATTCATCTCAAAGTGTTTCTTACGCTGAGCTTCTTCTGCCGTGTACAGTCTATTTGCAAAGTGCAGTCATTTCAAAGTATTTCTTAAACTGATAAAGAATGGTTTCAGAAAGTGGAGTGATTTTAAAGTGTTCTTGTGCTGCGGATATATATTTGGCAAAGTGCAGTTATTTCAAAGTGTTTCTTGTGCTACTGGGCATAATTATGAGTACTGGCAGAAAGTTCTGGTATATATTTATGTGTGTACGCTTGTACATGATTTGAAACACCTTCACTACTGTGTGCTGATATGGCGGAGGCATTTCGCAGACCAAGTCCACTTGTGTTTGATCAGGAATACAATATTTTCATACAAGCAGCTTTTTCTGACAAAGATGCATGTACGAGGGCATTCATTTTACTTAACTTAACTTAGCTGGGTCAGAAGCCATTGAAAGAGAGTGCTCATTTGTGTATGCACCAGAACTATATGCAGGTCAGGAGTTGCAAACCAGATACTGCTGACTTTGCTTTTTATTCTCACTTCAATTGTCTAATCAATAAAAAAAGGGTCTGTTGCCATGGATATGGACTTTCCCACTATCTCCATTACCAGCTTGGTGGATATGGGCATCCTGATGCAATATAATATTTGCCTCATGTTTAATGACAAGTTAATTCTCAAACAAACTGATATGGTATGTGAGAGATGCAGTTACACAATGTCACTGGAGGCAAAGCTCTCACATAAAAGTACTCCAAATGTCAATAAGGTTGTCAGTACTACGCACGCTGCACCCATCACACACAATACAAAGCAGAAATATAGACCAACATATGCTATAACACTTAAATGTAACCTTCCTAAACTCCAAAGACCTCCTTTGACGAAGTACACATGTGAGTGTTTATATAACCAGATATGTACCTCCCTAGACTATATGAAGAGAAACATCATGGAGCTCTTGGAATATATGTGTCCTAGGATAGTTTGAGCCTAGCACTGAGCAACATTTTACCTTCTCCAAGGATGATGCCACAATATGAACAAAAGATGGGTGACTTTAATAACTGGCCTAGTTTCTGGTGTCATTCTAAAGGGGTGCAATATTTGTCAGCATGGAAGGAGATTGTCAACAGACCACACTGCTTTACCAGGGATGGTTTGCACCTGTCCACTCTAGGCTTTCGAATATTAGCTAAAATATTATCTTCGCCTATAGTGCCTTTTTTAGGTAATGTCAAACTAAAAGTACTTCCGACATAATAAATCAAAACCAAGAAAATCTAAAGGTATTACTGCTCAATGCTAGGAGTATAAACAAACAGAAAAAAACTCCACTCCCTAAAAGCTCTCTTTACCCTAGAAAATGCTGATGTCTGTATGGCCACTGAGACATGGTTTAAAGCCACGGACAGCATACCAGCAGTGCAATGTTATAATGCTTTCCACACATTTAGACCAACTACTACAGAGACAGGGACTAAAGGTGGAGGTGCCTCAATTTAAATAAACAATAAATATATCTCAAGGCTGGTCAAACAGGAGAATGCACTCAAACTTCTCCGTGTTCAAATCACCACAGGCAAAATCTAATACCACTTCCTTGCAAGCTGTAGGTCCCCCAATATGACCCAGGAAACCAATACCGTGTATTTAAACTTATTGGGAATACTCACCTCCAACCCAATACCATAATCATGGATGACTTTAATTATCCCACTTTTAACTGCAAATACTATACAACATCAAATGTGCAGGCACAGAGATTCCTGGATTTTGTAAACACAAACTTCCTGAACCAGATTGTCAATACACCAACTAGGGGTGCAACCATACTGGATTTGGTCCTCACTAATATGGGACAGCACTGCACACCACCTAGTGTACTGTCTTCCCAAGTAAGGTCAGACAACAAAATGGTCTCCTTTGAAGTAAAAATAAAACATGGACTCTCAGCTAACCCTGGAATATTCATGAACTACTCTAAGGATAACTTCCTGCTATTAAGTGATAACCTGGGAACATTTTAAGCCCCCATAAATCCCGAGAATACTGCCTATGTATGAACATTCATAGAAACCCTATACAAGCATGTTAATAGCTGCATAGAGGCAGCTGCACCCACCAGGAAGTACAGAACTAGCTCATAAAACAAGCCATCCTGGTGGAATTACAAAATCAACAGGCTGCACAACAGGAGGAAGAAAATCATGGCAAAAAAGGAGGTGCAACACCCAGCAGGTTAAAAGCACTCTCATCAGACTAAAGAAACAACTCAAGAGGACAAATAAAATCTATCAAAGCTAAATTTGAGGTAAACTTGGCCTCCCAGGCCAAGGACAACCACAAGGCATTCTTTAGCTATGTCTGCAGCCTCAAAGGCAATACACAATTGTGTGCAGAGATCATTGTAAATGGAACCACCAATACTGAGCCAGAAAGTGTAGCAAACCTATTGGTTGACAAATTCAGTTCATTTTTTACACCTGTCTCCCCCTCTCAACCTTCCTTCAGGAAAATATCTCTGCTATCACCAGGGGACAAGTCCTTAATACTCTCTCTAAGGCCAAGAATACTGCATCAATAGGCCCAGATGATATCCCAGGATGCCTTCTAAATAGCATGAAACATGACCTATCAGACCCTCTGGAATTGCTGTTTACCAGTGGCTTCCAAACAGGCTTTGCACCTCATGAATGAAGAACAGCAATAGTCATCTCTCGCACAAAGATGGGCCATCTACAGACCCTAGAAACTACAGACCAATAAGTCTCACTAGTCTCATATGCAAAGTCATGAAAAGAATTATCATGGAAATGATCAATAATGATATAGTAAGATTCCAGACACTGGACCCAACCCAATTTGGTTTAGTCAAGGGCAGGTCATTCCTACTCAACCTGGTGGATTTCTTTGAAACGCTCACCAAAGCAACGGATGTGGGCAAAAATGGTTCATGCTATCTACCCTGACCTGGCCAAAGCATTTGACACAATATCCCACTCTGGCATTGTTGACAAACTCAAGAGTTTAGGTACAAACCCTTACATCACCCATTGGATAGCTAACTGGCTCAGAGACAGGACGCAAGAAGTTAGAATTCGGGAGTCCACTTCTACAAAGAGGCCAATCACAAGTGCCGTCCCCTCAGAGTTCAGTCCTGGGACTGCTCCTTTTTGACATTTACTTCTCTGAAGTCAAGGCCCAATGTCAGTGGCTTCTGGCTGACTAAATCAGCAGATGACTACAAATTAGGAGCTGTCATTGAATCCCACACTGACACAAATGTTCTCCAGGAAGGGCTGACACAGACAAACAACTGGTGTCAGAGTCATGGACTAAAACTATGCCAAGAAGTGCATAATAGTATCCTATGGGAAGTCATCCTCCCTTTGTAACTACCATATTGACAACACACCCTTTAGAGTTGCCCCTGTAGTCAGGGAATTAGGGACACACAGACAGTAATCTAAACTTTGACCATCATGTGTCTACAACACTGAGGAAATAATTCTATGTTGCACAACTTATAAACAAAGTTATGGCATCGTGGTCCAGGGAAGTCAATGTTCCACTGTATTTGGCATTCATCAGACCTATTATTGAGTACAATGCCCTCTTTGGTATGTACCTATCCAGCCATATCCAATAACTGGAACAACCACAGAGGTTCCTCACTAAAAGAATACAGGGTGTAAGTAACATGTCCTATGCAGACCTCCTAAAGGCCCTATCCCTGTAAGCTGTCTCCTACAGGCTGTTGAGGGGAGATCTATGCCTGGAATACAGGGCATTTTCAGACCCCACTCTGATGGACCTCCTGCATATCTGCAAAAAAACAGCATCAGAATTACCCATTCTAACGACTTAAACCTTGCCTGTGATATAAACAGGACCTGCTGCGGAGATAGGTATGTATCCCACAGACTACCCCCGTCTCTGGAACAGACTCCTCATCCATATGAAGTAGAGTTCCTCCCTAATCCAATTCAAGTGAAACTTGGACAACTGGATGGGGAACAGGAAATTCATTCCTGGTTTGGCACCTACGTCTCTACTGGACACAGGCAGCTTGTAAAGGGCTCATCTCCCAGGCCTCTGCTTGTAAATGTTTCATCTCCCAAGCACCTGCTTACAATTATGAAGAGTATCAGAACTTGTCAGAGATTTGGGATGCATGGCTCGGCTTAAACCCCCCCTTGTAGTCATTAGACTAGTAAACACCCAAGAAACTACAAACATATGACTCTATTAGCTACACACATGTACATCACAATTACCAGGCTGAGCATAGATAAAGTAATTGTTAGCAGCATTTCACGTGTGACAATTTGTGATGTCATTAGATCCATTCACCCTAAGAGCACATATGACCTAGTCATTGTCCATGTGTGAAGTGAACAATCTCAGATGCTCCACCATGGGGGAGGTGAGGACAGACATGGTTGAGCTCTTGATGTATGTGATTGAGGCTGGGAGGCAGTTAGTCCTAAGCAGCATCTTGCCATAATCATACAAAGTCAAAATATAAACAGAAAATAAATGACTTTGACAGCTGGCTCAGTATGTGGTATTAGAAAGGGATCCAATGCGTATTGGCTTGGACAGCAATCATCAATAGTCCCATCTGTTTCCCCAGGGGAAAGTCTATGCTTCTCACCTCAAGGCACACATACTAGCAAAGACGTTCTACTCCTGTAGTGCCTTTTTTAGGCAGCGTCAGTCTTCTAGACCTTCAGAGATAACAAATCCAAATTAGGCATCTATAAATTTAGCACTACCAATGCCAGAAGCCTAAACCAAAAACTGAGTGACCTTTCAGCATTACTGAGAATTGGGTACATACACTCTGTATCATTACTGAAATTTGGTTCCAGTGCAATGAAAGTACCCTCTCTATATATGGGTTCAATATCTACCACTCATTCAGATCCTCTGGAGAGGAAAGAGGTGTATCTGGAAGGTATCTGTATTTATCAGCATTCCCATAACCTCATGTGAAATCCAGCAAGATAATTACAATGGACGCATAGACACTCTAGTGTTAACAGACAAGAACATTAATCACTGCTGACTGCAGAATCCCATCTATATCTCCCACTGCCATGGTCACCTACCTCAACAAACTGGAGTCATTAACTCTTAAGCCATCAGTATCATGCAGGGGGATTTAACCTACTTATCTGTAAAAGGGCACACATACACTACAAATAACAAATATGTGCTATGGCTCCCCTAACTTTATTAATGCCAACTCTCTCAACAGTTGGTACGCTTCCTACCAGAGCAGCCAGTCTCCTTAGCTTGATCCTCACTAACACAGCATCACTTTGTTCCACACCTTAATTCTTTTCTTCCATGTTCAAATATGTCTACCACACCATTACCTTTTGCCTGAGCACTCAGTGCACTCAACCTAAGGCTGTACCTAAAGCCACTGTATTTAGACATCATTCCATGGAAAACCTCCTAGCTCTCTTGGACAACCTAAAGAAATTCAAAATCTCGCATCCCATGAAATCTCACAACTAAAGCAGCCACCTATGCCACAAACTTCTATATCCACCTTAACTCCTGTCTTAATCTGGCATAAGTGTGATGGAAAATTTAAGAACATGTCCCTATGTGTAAACCCTAGTATAACTAAATTCTACAGTGATCATCTTCTTTCGGCTGTTCCCATTAGGGGTCGCCACAGCGGATCACCTGTTTCCATTTCTTCCTGTCCTCTGCATCTTGCTCTGTCACACCACCCACCTGCATGTCCTCTCTCACCACATCCATAAACCTTATCTTAGGCCTTCCTCTTTTCCTGTTACCTGATAGCTTCATCCTTAGCATCTTTTTTCCCAATATACTCCGCATCCCTTCTCAGCACATGTCCAAATCAACATAATCTTGCCTCTCTGGCTTTGTCTCCAAACCTTCCAACCTGGGCTGACCCTCTAATATACCTATTCCTAATCCTGCCCACCCTCGTCACACCCAATGTAAATATATCTTTACCTCTGCCACATCCAGCTCAAACTCCTGCCTTTTTGTCAATGCCACTGTCTCCAACCCATATAACATAGCTGGTCTCACTACCCTCTTGTAGACCTTCCCTTTCATTCTTACAGGTACTCGTCTGTCACAAATCACTCCTGACACTCTTCTCCACCCACTCCATCCTGCCTGTACTCTCTTCTTCAACTCTCTTCCACACTCATTGTTACTCTGAACTACTGACCCCAAGTATTTAAACTCATCCACCTTCGCCACCTCTACTCCTTGCATCCTCACCATTCCTCTATCCTCCCTCTCATTCACACACATATATTCTGTCTTAGTCCTGCTGACCTTTATTCCTCTTCTCTCTAGAGCATATCTCCATCTCTCCAGGGTCTCCTCCACCTGTTCCCTACTCTCACTACAGATCACAATGTCATCTGCAAACATCATAGTCCATGGGGACTCCTGTCTGATCTCGTCTGTCAACCTGTCCATCACCATTGAAAATAAGAAAGGGCTCAGAGCTGATCCTTGATGTAACCCCACCTCCACCTTAAACGCATCCGTCACTCCCACCGCAGACCTCACCTCTGTCACACGTATATATCCTGTACCACTCTTACATACTTCTCTGACACTCCTGACTTCCTCATACAATACCACAACTCTTCTCTAGGCACCCTGTCATATGCTTTCTCCAAGTCTACAAAAACACAATGCAACTCCTGACATTCTCTGTACTTCTCCATCAACACACTCAGAGCAAACATCACATCTGTAATGCTCTTTCCCGGGATGAAACCATACTGCTGTTCACTAATCATCACATCCCTTCTTAACCTAGCTTCCACTACTCTTTCCCATAACTTCATACTGTGACTGATCAATTTAATCCCTCTGTAGTTACTACAGCTCTGCACATCACCCTTATTCTTAAAAATCGGTACCAAAACACTTTTTCTCCATTCCTCAGGCATCCTATCACTTTCCAAGATTTCATTAAACAATCTGGTTAAAAACTCCACTGCCATTTCACCTAAACACCTCCATGCTTCCACAGGTATGCCATCTGGGCCAACAGCCTTTCCATTCTTCATTCTCTTCATAGCTATCCTTACTTCCTCCTTGCTAATCCATTGTACTTCATGATTCACTATCCCTACATCATCCAACCTTCTCTCCTCTCATTCTATTCATTCATCAACCCCTCAAAGTACTCTTTCCATCTCCTCAACACACTCTCCTCGCTTGTTTCCCTCATTATCCTTTATCACCTTTACCTGCTGCACATCTTTCCTAGCTCGGTCCCTCTGTCTAGCCAATCGGTACAGGTCCTTTTCTCCCTCCTTAGTGTACAACCTTTCATACAACTCTTCATATGCCTTATCCTTAGCTTTCGCCACCTCTCTCTTTAAAGAAAAAATCTTTCTACACTGAGCAATAAATTCAAATCTCATAATTCTATAAACTGAGCTCAGAAAGGTATGTAAATGACATAAGCTCAAGATCAAACCTTGCAAAGCTAGTTATTAGTTGTACATCACTGCTACATCCAATAGTAATGCTATAGTATTCCTTAGCTATGTTAGGAATTTCAGAACTACCACCCAATATTGCATGGAGCTGAACTCAAATAGCACTATTTCTTCCAACCCTAAGGATGTAGCCAACATAGTCACTGACAAACATAATTTCAGGATCTCTCTGCTTCCTCCCTTACCACTCATCCTGTCTTCCATCTAAATTAAATCTGAACAAGCCCAAAACACCCTCTCTAAGACTAAAAGCACTAGTTCTGTGGATCACAACAACATACCAGACTGTCTGCTAGTCAGTACCAAACACAACCTTAAATAATTCCTTGTAAACCTCTATTTAGCCATAGCCTCTCCTCTAGTTACATGTACGAGGCCTGGAGAATTGCCATAGTCATATCCCCTTCATAAAAGTGTACTTATTACTGACTGTGGAAACTATATACCAATTAGTCATTTTGGCATTGTTTGTAAAATAATGGAATATATAACTATGGAACTTGAAGTTATAAGCAACCTACAACCCCTTTACCAGAATCATTTCAACTTTGCAAAACGTAGGTCTGCTGGATTTCTTTGAGAAGGTTAGCTGAAGCACTAAACAATGGACATATGACATACATCACACTGCATATGTGGACCTAATTAAGGCCCTCACAGGCAGAATTCAATGTCACAGATGGTGCATTTACTCCTCTGAAAGGCTAGTCACCAGTGGTGTGCCAAAGGTTCCGTACTGGGTTCATTCCTCTTCAGCATTTAATTTGTTGATGTCTAAGATGCCATCAAGGATCTCTGGTTTACAAAGTTTGCATATGCATGCAAATTCAGACTGGTCATTTATTCTACAGCAGATACCTGTATCTTACAAAAGGGACTACCTCACACTAATTCTTGGTCTTGACACCAAGGAAAAAAAGCTAAATCCCAAAAGAAATAGCACTCTACTATTTGGGAAGCAATAGCACCCCTGCATAAAGGACACTTCCTCAAAGCTGACATTATTGTTAAAGATATTGGTACATTCATGGTCACTGAACTCTCTGATAACCAGTAAGTAGCAACTGTCATTAGGATATCCTTCTATGAACTAATCACTAAAGGTATATCTTCCAGATTGAAAGAAGTTACTGTTCCTTTACTTTTCCCTAATTTGATCCATACCGAAATATAATGCATCTTTAACACATACTTGTCCAAACATATTACACAACTTGAGAAGCCTTAAAGATTCCTGACTAAAATTCTTCAGTACAAGCTCGTTAACTTAAGAAGAGCATTGAAATGCTCTATTACTATACTCTGCATGTCACAGACTCTTATACAATGACCTCTACGTATCTTATAAGGCAACAATGGATCCAGTCATGTTACACCTCTTATGTAGTCAAAATTTGGCAATACCCCCACTACCCCTTTAAGGACCTAAACTTATGCTGAAAAATTAACAGAATTTGTTGGTGTGACAGATACTGCTCTAAAAGGATCTCCTAGCTATTGAATAAGCTCCTACCCCATATCAAACAAAACAGCTCCCTAACTTGCTTTAATGCTGGATCCAACAAGTGGATGAGGATTCATACGTTCACTCCAGGGGTGCTTGCACAAGTCTGTACAAACAGGGGAAGCAATAAATGGGAACTGCAGTGGCTAGACTCCTAAAGGTTTGCTAGATTGACTGCCTAGTATAAAACAAACCTATGACTCTATGATACTACAAATAGATTAGGTTTATGCCACTTGGGGATGGACATATCTTCCCAAATGTTTGGCTAATTCAGCCTGTTGTGGTTATAGCAGTGAAAAAGGGGGTAGGCACCCTAGGAACAAGGTGTTAGGGAGTGAGATCAGTAAATCTGTTTTTTTTTTTTTTTTTTTTTTGCTCCTTATGTTAAATATGAGGGCGTGGCAAGGACCTGGAATCTGGCGACTCTCGATAGGAGAAGAAGGAGGACTGCCATATCATAGAACAGACATTTTTTTTTTGCACTCACACTACATGAGAGAGTGACATAGACCTAGTGCTCTGTCATGGAAGAGAAGGGATGAGCTCCAGATCTTTGTTTTTTTTTGGCTCATTGACTTAGCTTTGAGGGGTGCCAGGCACTAGATAAGTCAGCTACAGCTCTGAGGTCAGGAATGGTGATATTAACCAGTCAGGACCCACTCACTAACACCCAGGATGGGCACTCCCATCCTCTCAGCTATACCATCAAACACCCAAGCTGCTAATCAAACACTTGTCACCAGAACTGTAGTCAGGGTTTTATCCCTCTGCACCACCTGTGCAGCACTCTGATGCAATATTACATATATGACTTGTTGAGAGAAGTTATAAAAATAAATTGCTGTTTGTGAATGGGAACTCTACTAACCTGTACCATAGCTACAGAGGTTCCATACTGGTGTCCTGCAGTGCAATTCTGGTACTGTTTATGAATTCTCTAGCAATAATTAGTTAACTGGCCAGATTCAATAAAGCCTACACTAAGTGTTCACGATATGTATTCAAGAACATTCTTAGCGTATCTTTTGTGCTTTCTAGTCATTCAGAAAAATTACACTAAGTGTACATGTAGTCTGTCTACACTTTGTGGTAACCTTTATGAATCCCTATCAATATTTAAAGCTGCAAGAATATCAGTAGGAAAACTAAATTTAGGAGGAAGAAGGTGTGAGTTATGTCTATTCACTCAGAATAGTGTACACTTAGTGTAGGCGTTATTGAATCCTGGGGAACAACTTTTTAAAATTGTTGTAATATTCATAATATGTGTGTTAAAATTTAAAAAATGAATACAGCATTCATAATATGCATGTTATGACTTATAAATGAATGCAGTTTAGTAGGAATTGATTTACTTCATGTTTTATATGGCACAAGTACAGCTCTAATTAAAGCAAATTATGATACAGAATTATTCTAATAGCCAGATAACATTTTTAAACATCTGAGATATCCCACATCAGATTCACAAAATGCAATTTCGATATTGCTTAAAACTTGTTTTTATTAGAAACAGTACAGTATGTTTAAGCCCTAAAATCCACCACAGTATATTCATATATTCAGTTTTTTGCAAATTATTTTCATATAAAGAGTCACACTGTCACACTTTCATGGTTATTTTGTTTACACGTGTGGTAAAGGCTGTCATAACAAGTCTGCCCCACCCACTCTCTGCCACAAAACATACGTTGTCTCAGGGACTTTTAACTGGCTTCTGTACTTCCCCCAGTAGCTGCTGGCAACAAAAATAATGCCAGATCAAAGGTATTCCTGAAGTGGTACAAATAACTACAATTCCACCAAAGTGCAAATTTTCAGAAACTTTCACAAACTGCAAATTTCTACACACTTATACAAAGTAGAGAGTTTCACACAGTCATACAAGGTGTGAAGTTTACACACCTGAGCTCCATGGTAGTTTCCCCTTTCCTGTGTTGACCTTCATGTGGATCTCTGATACTACAGTCAACAGATAACACAGGTGCACCTAATGTGAATTAGCTTCACCAAAATGTTCTAGACAGAACTGCAGTTTTGTCATGAGGCTGAGGGCAATACCTGTAATTAAGAATAAAAGTTATGTTTCTTAAGACTCTGACAGCAACAATGATGGTCGATTATGGCTTCTCTGTTGTGTGGCATTAAATGCCATCAGTAACACGAGGCAACTAGCATAACGAAAATACCACTTAGTTGCTGCTTACAAGGACTCAGCATTTCAAGAAACAGTAGAATAAACTCTAAGCAATCATTGACTGACAAGTAGCTTAATGGCCACTGCCAGCAACGTGTAAACAATTATACCTGTTCTGCAGACAGGAACTAAGGTAAATCAAGAGAAAGACATGGTTAAATGTCATAAAGCAGCAACAATGTGGTGCACCTGTGTGCCATAAAAAAATGTGGCTTGCTGGAGTCTGGATAATCCACTGAAAATGGATGGATTCAGTGCCAGACTGTGAGCAGCAATTGCTGAAACTGACTAAAATGCTAGAATCAGGGAGGATCAGAAATACTGAAAGACAACTACCTACAAGAGACCATGCAGAGCAGTAATCTGAATGGAAAGGACAACATACAAAAAATAATCTGGGATCTGGCTTCCTAGTCCAGAGGGATAAAGCCATGACTGCACCCCAGAGGAATGGTATTTAACTACTGCCATGGGTGCTGAGGGATTTGGGTGTAGAAGGACGGCAGTAAGCAACCAATGCTGGCTTGCCCATTGTGAGGAGGGAGAGAAGCAGCTTGGCTTGCTACATTGGTGACACCTGCCAGAATGCAGGTGCATCATCAAAACATGAAGTTGCCAGCATGCACTGCTTGGTTTAGCGGATATGCATGTATTGAGGTGCACATCCACCTTCTTTGGCAGCTAGAGAAAAGCTTGAAGGCTGCTGAGGGGATGGGGATAAGGCAGTCTGCAGGACTTCTGCAATGGCCCACTCCCTAGCACTCAACTCTCACCTCCGCTGGGAACTAGATAGGCCTGACAGCTCATGCCACAGTGCAGGAATGAATGGGTCAGATGGCTGTGCAAGAAAAAGAGTGACTGGGCCAATCCTGTAAATCAAAATCACTATGCCGGCCAATCCTGTGGACCTAAAAGAAACATCTAAGTCTGTCAAGGACAGTGGTACACAGTCTGTGTAGAGGGAGCTTTAAAAAGATGCAGCTCGGTATAATCATATGCACAGACAGTTATACCCAGTGTGAAGAGTTTACTTTGCCTGCGACGTCTGAAGAAGTTAGGGGAAATATTATAACACTGTAGTATAAACATTATAAGCATTATGTTCTAAACACCTCTGCTTGCTCGATTTATGAATGTTTCTAAGCCCATATCATAACTACTGGCAAGAAATGTTACACAAAAATAATACAGAAATATAACTTGAATATTTGAAGCAACAAAACCATGCTAAAAGGACCACTTTCAGAAAAGGCATGTGACTAACAGAGTAAAAGGATCACCTTCAGAAAAGGCATGTGACTTAAGTATCAGCGCATGAGTTTGCTAAACTGGAAGTGTAGGTACAAGCTTTACAACCACAACTTGTCGCTTTTTCTATGCATCCATATAATGTGATGAAAAATCCATAGGAAGGACAACCTCACTACTACTAGACGGTTAATAAGAGCATGGAACAGTGGATTTCTTTTACAAGCTGACCTCATCAGTTTATGGATCCTTGTTTCTGTCAAGTAAAATCACTGAGGTGCAGAGATTCAACTGCAGAATTCTAGTCAGCAGTAGAATTCATGCACTTAGTAGAGCTCTACAGAACAGGCATTTAAAAAATGTGTAACAAAAGCAATTATGCAAACTTTTAAAAACAGGGTATTGCTTACAAACCATTTAATAGTAAAGTTAAAACACAGGTAGAAAAGTGAAAAAATGAAAGTTAAAACATTTATAAAATAAAACACACAAAATTAATTTTATATAAAATATATCCATTATACTAAAAAGAAACAACTTAATTAAAAACACAACTGTTGAAAATGAAATGTGGAATGGCAAGAAGTTGCATGTCAGGCAAGATGGTCAATGAACATTTTTCCAGGGGCGACCAAGGGAACTGGGGTAGGAATTCAAGAGAGAAAAAGAATAAAAAAATATCATTAGGTTGATAAAGTATTTGGAAAAACCCTACTGCAAACAATTACAGATAAACAACAGGCAAAGTCAGAAGCAGGAAAATGAATTTCAGTTTACAACACCTGTGAGACAGCAAGTTGTCCAATTTACCAGCATCATTTACAAACGTGAAGAAAAGGTGTGCTTCACCTCGTCAAAGAAATGCTGTACTAAATTAAAACAGAAAAGGCTTCTATGCTAGTACAAGTTAGAGGTGATATTTAACATTTGCTGTCACTGCTTACAACAGCGTTACATTCCATACACAAAGACATTTAATGATCTATTTCCAACCTTAGTCTTGTCTTCACAAAAAAAGATCATTATGTTGCTAGCAAGAAAGTAAGAACTCCAAGATCAGCTACCAAAACTAGGGAACCTACACTTCAAACAATATCAAAGTTACTTGCAATCTGAATAGCAGAACAATCTTTTATTTTCAATACCTACAATTTCCAGGAACAGTAACTGTGATTTTATGTCTAAAGTATCTGCCATTATTTTACTTTTATTCATATAACAACAAATTTAAAAACCTGCATATTCTCTACATGCAGTATTACATAAAACCAAAGTGTATACTGGATGGTTATGATTTGTGAAGCTTACAAAATGCTTAAGTAAAAAACTACTTAACTGAAAATAATTTTTGAAAACAGCTAAAATGAATGTATGTTATGTTGAGAGCAAGCACCCCCCCCCCCAAACTTCCTTGCAAGGGGCCTTATAGCCTGCATCCCTTTGGTTAATATAGCCAACTCCAGAGTCACATAACCTTAGGGCAGGTTAGCAATTTTCAGTGAAGTAGGTTTTGCCAAAATGGTTCATCAGAATCATAAACAGTTATTTACTGGAATCTTTTATGACAACAATGTGACTTCTAAAAGTTTATATTTCTGATAAATATATCACAGTTTCCAGAATTATTTGTCAATATGTAAGTAGACTGTCTAAGCTGTGGAATGTTATTAGACTTTTATTGAAATATAGTCTTGATGCCAGTTTTACTGGGTGGATAACTATAAACTCATTACTTGCCTAGTTTATGACCATTGTTCTGCACATTATGAACAGTAACACAAAGGAAAATACCAGTGAATAAAAATGAGTTAGATGGGAAATTTCCTTATGACAAACTGGTGGACTTTAGTTTTTTTGACATATTTTTGTCAGACTCTTTAAGTATCAGCACTGCAGGGATTGATGCTAAGAGGACAACAGCCATCCTATAAGGTAAAAAAATAAGAACTACAAACAATGGGGCTATTCAGAAACATTTAGTATACAGCATTAAGTGAAACAGCACAAAGAGTGGTGATACACAAGGAAGAGGTGATTCACAAGTAGACTGTCACACTGCAGGAGAAATAGTGTGGTATGTACAGTATGCAAATTACTCCATAACGCCATGCAAATGAGTCTCATCCTGTATGCAAACAGTGAAACATGATAGGGTGATTTAGAGATACATACAACTGGCACTATGTGTCATGGCATTCAATCATTCTGAAAGTTTAGAATCTTTGATGTGTAGAAGCCAGACATGATAATATACAGTGACAGCAGCAGCTACAACTGAACAATAGGTGACAGAAACAATGTCCATGGTATTGCATGTCATCATGCTCTATAGTGCAGACAGATGTATCAGCACCTAACATTCCATCCCCTCCACAGCCAGAACATTGTTAACCTCTACCATGTGGAGAAGGAGATCATACAGAAATTACCAGACATAACATGTTGCCCACACATGGAAACAAGGGAATACATGGACTGCCCATCCCTGTGGACACAAAGGTATGCATGGCATTAACCATTCTTGCTACAGGGATTCATTATCCATGAAGAGACGTGCTAGGAGTTTTCACAGGCATCAACCTCAAGGATCCTACACCATTCTTTGATTGGATGATGCAGCAAGTGGTGGAGCAGATATAGTTTGCACAAACATCAGAGGACAGAACCACCATTTCACACACATTTTGCAATAAACCCCATTTCCTTTAGGGCTTGGGAGCCATTGATTGCAGACACATCACTATCAAGGCCCCATCTGCTCCACATGGTGTCCACTACATCATATGGAAGGGCTTCCACTCTGTTAACAGCCAGGTGGAGGGTATCATATACAAGTGTATGTGTGCCATACAGACAGTTCCAATTATTCACACATCTTGCATAAATGCAAACTCTGACAGTGTTTTGTGTGCTATGACTTCCCAGAAGGTCATTAGTTGGTAGGTGTACACACTGCAGGTATATAGGCTAGTACGTAAAGTTTACATTCAACCTGGCTGTAGGACTCATATATAGGTGTCCACAGATGTGTTGCATGGGATATGTACTGGAACTGTGGAAGATGACCCCCATCTGAAGCCCTCAGACCAGGCTGAGATGGCGTACAACATCACACATTCAGAAACAAGGAAAGTTGTTGAACATGTGTTTGGACTCCTAAAGGGATAGTTCTGCTGTATGAAAACATCTGCTGGTGCAGTATGCACCTGAGACCTGCATCCAACTATATGCAATGTGTACCAAGTTATATAACACAACAGTAAGCAAGCAAATACAACAACATGAAAACATTGCTTTGCTGCCTAAGAAACCTGTTGCAGCATCAGAAGAGGAGTCATGTGCAGGCATCAAAGGAACAGGTTGTAGTGACACCTCATACAAGGCAGAGGCAGTGGGATACATTGCGGCACTGGCAAACAGGCAGCATCTGGTCTAAATCTATGGGCCATGACACAGATAACAAAGTATAAAACTGATGCATGCATTGTTACACACATACTATGCAATGCGGTGTACTGACTGACTTTGCTGTGCATCAGACATTACCATACCCACAGAGGTTAGAAGGTGGAGCAGGACACATTAATTGTCATTTGCAGAGGCAGAGTGGGGATCAGTGACAGGTGACAGCAAAGCTATCATAAGGTCATGAGTCATCTGTGGTGCTGGAAGTAGCCACAGAACTGGTTATCAAGTTGAGAGGTGGTCAGGGTCATATCCTTCAGTGGCAAGGTGGAAATGCTATGTCATGAAGACTGGTCATGTGTGGCGTGTTGGCCTGCAGTTTCAGGGTTTGATGCTGTCCACACTAGAGATGGCAAAGTATTTTGGGAGAGTGAACAAGAGCTCCAGTGTGATGTTCCATGGTGGGAGTCATTGATGTATGGTGTCCATTATCTGGATGATGTCCGTGGATAGGTATAGTGCTCTGCTGGCTAAAAGGCAATACTGAGGTGTAGAACTGCATGACCTGGAGCAGGTGGTCTGCTGAAGCATCCAATAGAAGTGCCTCTCGAGCATCATCAGCTACAACTGTGAGACTATGCAGAATCTGTTAGTCCTTAACCATCTCCTTTGCATCTGGACTCTCTTAGTCATGAACAGCATGGCAGAATGGAGAAAGTACAGTTGTGTACACTTACCATAAATGTAGATGTTAGAGTGTATTCACTGTTGCAGTCATTACATTTGGGTTATCTGCCTGCAGGTAGCCCTCAGTCGGCCCGAATACCAAAGACTTAGTATTTCTGCGTCGGTTGCTGTCGCTTCAAGACTGACGTCAGGTCATAGAAGTATAAAAACAGGCAGCCAACACCGTTACATCAGTTTTTCTTGCCCCAAATGTCAGGAGCCCCCCAAATAGGGAGCTAAGTTATGGTGGGAAAGCACCATCAGTAAAAAGTAAATACCAATGGCCCTGTAAGGGGTGAGTAACAGACATAGAGAGGAGAAAAAGAGAGAGACAGAGGGGGGGGGGGGGCTGGAGGGTGGGAAACCAGGACTGCAACAGTGAATACACTCGAACATCTACATTTATGGTAAGTGTACACAACTGTACTATGTTCTTCGTGTTTCACTGTTGCAGTCATCACACTTGGGTTGATTCCCAAAGCTGAAGAATGGGTGGAGGCAGTCAAGAAGAGTTGGGGCTGGCTAGTATGCCCCGCAGGACTGCTGTTGCAAAACCCGCCCTGGATTTGGAAAAGATGGGCAGGTGGTAATGCTTGGTGAAGGTGTCAACAGAACTCCAAGTAGCAGCTTCCAGAATGTCCCTGGTAGGGACTCCCCTGACTGTAGAGGTAGCAGTTGCTCTCGTGGAATATGTTCTGACCCCCTGAGGGGTTGGTTTCCCATGGTGTTTGTAGGAGAAATGGATACAGTGTACTATCCATTTGGAAATTGTTTGTTTTGAAATGGCCTTGCCCTCTGCCCCTGGTGCAAAACTGACTAGTAACTGGTCAGATTTCCTGAAGGGTTTAGTCCCATCAAGGTAGAATCTGAGCTGTCTGCGCACATATGCAGGATCATTTCCTCTTTATTTTGAGGATTAGGGAAGAAGGTTGGCAAATGGATAGATTGGTTGAGAGCCACACTGGACACAACTTTAGGCATAAAGGAAGGGTTAGTCCTTTGGGAGACCCTATCAGTATGAAAAGTAATGAAGGGTTCCACCACCAAAAGTGCTTGTAGCTCAGACACTCTTCTAGCTGAAGTGATGGCCAGAAGCAAGGCTGTTTTCCAGGAGAGGAATTTTAAGTCTGCAGACACTGCAGGCTCAAAGGGGGGTAGCGTGAGCTTTTCCAGTACAAAGTTAAGGTCCCAAGCAGGGGTGGGGGCTCTCCTTGGTGGCCTTAAGTTGTTTGCCCCTCTCAGGAACTGTTTGATGAGAGGGTAATAGAAGAGAGGCGGCTCGGTGTTGTAATGAGCCGAGATGGCAGAGGCATGGATCTTAATGGAAGAGAAGGATAGGCCTCTGTGGAGTAGATCTGTTAGATAATCTACGATTAGAGGTAAGGAGGACAGTGTTGTGTCCTCTCCTTTAGAATGAATCCAGGAACAATACCTTTTCCACTTATCAGCATATGATTTCCTTGTACTGGGTCTTCTGGTTTCAAGAATGATGTCTAGCACCTGCTTGCTTAGGCTGGTCACTGGGAAAGAATTCAAGGAATACGCCAGGCTGCAAGATTCAGGGTTTGCAGTTGCGGATGCAAGATCTGTCCCTCCTGCTGAGTGAGGAGGGTTGGGATCTGGGGTAGGTGCCAGGGTGGCACCGGTGACAGGCTACACAGTAGGCAATCAGGATTGCCCTTGGTCTATCCTGTTTTATCTTGAGTAATATTCTTGTCAGAAGAGGCAGAGGGGGAAATGCATAGATTGAGAGGTTTACCCACTGAAAGGATAGGGCATCCACTTTCCAGGCCCTGCTGTGAGGTGTCCTGATGCAGAAATTGCTGAGCTGGTGATTGTAGGGGGAGGCAAAAAGGTTCACCTATGGGGTCCCCCATTTCTGGGTTAGAAGGCTGAAAGTGCTAGGGTCTAATTGGCACTTGTGTGGGTCTAGGAGATTTATGCTTAAGTCATCTGCCAGAGAGTTTTGTTTGCCTGACAAGAATTGAGCTTGCAGATGAATATGCATGTCCAAGGCCGTGTTCCACAGGGCCATGGCTAGCCTGCAGAGTGGGTAAGAGTGGGTTCCCCCTGATTGTTGATGTACCACATAACTGTGGTGTTGTTTGTTTTTATTAGCAGGGGTCCTGGTGAGAGTAGAGATCTGAAAGCTGACAGAGCATGCTGAACAGCTAGCACCTCTTTTTGGTTGATGTGCAGATGAATTTGACTTGGGCTCCAGTGGCCCTGAATGCACTTGTCATCCAGATGTGCCCCACAGGCATAGTCTGATGTGTCTGTAGTTAGGGTCTGGGCAGCATGGGGTTGAGTAAAGGGAAGTCCCTTGTTGTGGTTGCATGCTGCTGCCCACCAAATAAACTCTGCCCTTAGACATAGTATGACAGGTATGACTGTTTCCAGGTCCTGAGAATGTTGGCGGCAAAGACTTTTTTAGTACCACTGAAGTTTCCTCATATACAGTCTGGCATATGGAATTAATAGAATGCAAGAGGCCATGATCCCTAGGGCCTGCAGGATTTTCCTTGCAGATAGATGGGTTCTGGTGGCCATTTCAGCGAAGTAGCCTGTTAGATAGGCTTGTTTTTCTGGAGTAAGGAAAGCCATCTGGGATGCTGTGCCCAAGCTTGCTTCTAGGAATACGATCTTTTGACTGGGGGACTAGTCTTGATTTATTTTCATTGATAGTGTACCTCAGGGAGGTTAGAATGTTTTTTTTACAAATGTCAGGTGCTGCAACAGCTTTTCCTGACTGTCTGTCTGAATCAGGCAATCGTCCAAGTAAGGGTAAATTTGAATTGTTCTCTGTCTGCAATAGGAATGGCTGGATCCAGGCAGTGAATAAGCCAAAGGGAAGTGTAGAGAACTGATAATGCATAGATCCTGCCTGAAACATAGGTATTTCCTGCATGAGTCCCTGATAGGGATGTGCAGATAGACTTCTTTTAGGTCTAGGGTGGCTAACCAGGCATCTTTGGACAGCATAGGGAGAAGCTGCTGAAGGGTGAGCATTTTGAATTTTGGCACCACCAGGAAAGTGTTTAGAATGGAAAGATCTAGGATTGGGCACCAAGTGCCCTCTTTTCTGGGTACCAGGAAAAGTCTGGAATAAAACCCTTGACCTATCTGTTCTACAGGAGCAGGTTGAATTGCCCTTATGGAGAGCAGGGACTGAACTTGATTTTGTGCCTCTGCCCACTGGTTTGGAGGAAGGTCTGGGAACCCTTTTGGGGTTGGCAGTGAGTGGAAGTAAAATTTGTACACCTGGGATAGAATGTTGAGGACCCATTGGTCTTTGGTGGTGGAGGCCCAGTTCTTTGCATGATGGGCAAGTTTTCCTCCTAGGGGCACGAGCAATTGGACAGAGGTGAGGAGTGCAGTTGAGAAGTCATTGTGAATTCTTTCCGTAAGGGGGTGGCTCAGCACTCCCTGTTTTAGAAGTGGAGGTACTCCATTGCTTAGATCTCTGCATACCCTGACACTGTAATCTGGGGGGTCTGTTTGCCCTGGGTCTAGTCTGAGATGGCTTTGAGGGGGCTGGAAAAGACCAATGTTTCGAGGGGCAATGCCTACTGAATCTTGGAGGCTGCACTTGCAAAAAATCTTTTGACTGTCTGCACAGACTTAGCTTTTTCTTCCATCTTTTTTAGAACCTCTTCTGCTTTGCTGCCAAACAGATTGTCCTTGCTCAAAGAAGCGTCTAGTAATTTTGATTTGACATAGTCTGACAAGGTCTGCTCCTTAAGCCAGGCATGCCTTCTCAGTACAGAACTAGTGACTGCCGCCCTGCAAGATGCTTCTAGGGTGTCAAAGCCACATTTGCAAGGTATGCCTGCTGACCTGGTTTGCAGAATGCATAAGCTCCTGTAATTCTTTACTTTCTGCACAGTCTGTAAAGGTAGATCATTTTTACTTAATAAGTTCCATAATATGTTGTTGGTATTTCAGCATGTGAAATTGGCAATTCAATGCCCTAATGGCGAGAGTTGCAGAGGTGTATACTTTTTTACCCCATCTGTCTAAAGCTCAGGAATCCCTGTCCGAAGGGGTGGGATTCTTAGCTGTAGTTGCTTTTATACCTTTAGGCCCCTGAGAAATTACCTCTGGGTCAGCAGTAGGATTTTTGAAAAGAAATTTGTGAGAGTCAGGGACTCTGTACTACCTGTCTGGTTTCCTTGGATCAGGGGGTAAAGTATCAGGAGTTAGACTGGATTCCATAAAGACATCATCCACAACATCCAGAACAGGAGGGATAGCTAAAAGTCTATGTTGTGGCAAATCTAAAAATTCCCTGAGTATCTTTTTGGACTGAGGATAATCCTGGCATTCCCAGTGGAAATGCTCTCTTAACGTATGTAGAGTTTCCCCAAAAGAAAAATCCTCTGGAGGGGAAGTAGAGGGAATGCAGTCCTCTGCATCTGAATCCTCATAAGCAGATAAAGGCATGTCTTCATATGCAGGAACCTCAGAGTCGTTGGACTCTTGGTCAGTTAAGGCTGCTGGGGAAAGGTCTCTTACTTTTAGCAGGAGAAGGCTGGCTTCCCCTAATCAGCATAATAAGGTCTGCTGTCATTTTAAGCATTTAATTTTGTGGCAAGGAAGAAGGTGCTTGAGTTTGGGTCGTCGTCTTTTTTTAGACGTAGCTTGTACTCTTGGACTTAGAAACTCAGTAGTTTTAGACAGAACTGAAGACGTGAAAGAAGTTGTCGGTTTGTGTTGAATATCGGTAATGCGAAGAACTTCCTTGGAAGCCGGTGCCTGCACAGTGGCTTTGAACCCATCCAAGGTAGAGACATCCGCAGGTTCCATAGTCAAAGAGTCTCACAGCATACCGGACTACGAACGGGTCTCAGTAGCGTTCTGTGAATCCATCGAAGTGGGCATCAGGGGCTGCAAAAGTGCATCACTGAGTACCGGCAAACTGGCGACTAACTTAACGGAATCGTCGTCGGCAGTTTTGGACCTGTGCAGTCTGTCTCTGTCTTTATCCTTACGTTTTTTTTTCTGAAGATCGGTAGTAGGATGGCTTACCAAAGCCATTTTGGAATATGGAGATTGACAGCAAAAGTATTTAGTGACAATAAGGGCCTGATGATGAATAGTTTGGGCATTGAACAAAGCACAAAACCGACAGCGAGGTACGTTATGGTCTGGGCCTAAACAGATGACGCAGTAAGAATGGAAATCTCGGTGTGGTATTTGCTTTCCACAGGCGAGACAATTGTTAACTTTTTCTGACATCGGTTGGAGCAAGAAAAAAGGATCCCCAACGGGGTACTTAGCTTTAGAATACTTCAGGATGATTCAATTCGGAAACAAAAACTCAGGTAGCGGCCGACCGGCACTCATGCAAACTTCTGCTTCAGGCTCCTTGGCAAGAAAGACTGATGTAATGGAGTCAGCTGCCTGTTTTTTATATCCCTGGCAACCTGACATCAGTCTTGAAGCAACCGACGCAGAAATACTAAGTCTCTGGTATTCGGGCCGACTGAGGGCTACCTGCAGCCAGAATACCCAAGTGTAATGACTGCAACAGTGAAACACGAAGAACATCAATTTCCATCTGTCTCATGGATGTATCAGTGGATGCTATATTGGCTAACAAGTATCTCAGCAGCACTTTCTGCACCCTGTTGCTATATGCCATGTCACTATGTAGGAGTGGCAGGTCATCCCATAGGCCATGCAGGTGATGCATGTTATCATGCAGTCCACTCACCACATTCATTAACATTACCATGTTGTGTTCAGCAGTAGTGTATGCCTGGATCACTGACCTTACATCTGCTGACTGATTCCAAGTGCTGTAGCCAAGTTACAAAATCATGAAGGTGGCACCCACCAACACGCCTGTCCTCGATAGTGTGTGCACACATATCAGAGCCAGTGCAGCTAACAGATGCCTTAGATGGTGGTAGCTCTTGTATAACTTAGGTGGGGACTTGCAATTTCTGGATGTCCATAAATACTAGTGAGACCAGATGTGACAGACATACACAAGTTCTTTAAAGTTAGCATTGTTGTCAGTGTCACTGTGTTATTTAACTATGCCATATGCATGCTACTATCATCGTTATCCACAGATAATCTGCTGACATCAGGCATGTGCTGTCTTCTCATTCTGGACCATCCACCAGTGGGACCTTTGAAAGTATAAAGATAGCATACCTCTGACAGCACTAGAACATATGCCCTGAATCCCCAGTGTGTCACATATACTGGTACATGACACAATGTGTGAATACCATACGGGCATGTGCATACCTTGTGGTGTAAGATGTTGTAGTCACAGCCCAGATACACATGGAGAAGAGATATGCAAAGGTGGTTTGCTGAATATGTTGCATTCATATGGAGACCACTGTGCAACATGGAAACGTACCTGCCACAGCTATCCTGATGCATACCCTACAGACACAAGGGTAGTTATGCCAGCCCCAACCCCAACATACAAGCTGCTCTTCCCAGAGATGGATACCAGGAATTCTTCCATCTCTGTGACTCATTTCTGTGTGAGTGGTCTGCTTCATGAACCGGACATATCCAGGAAATTTCCCATGCATTGGTCGTGGTATGCAATAGCATAATTATGTTCTGTTTTTCTATGTGGAGCTTTTCTCCCTGGGCCTTTGCTGAAAATGGGCTCACACCCAGTCAGACCTTCCCAGTAAACAAATATAAAATAAATAAATAAACAAGTTATCCTTTGCTGCACTTTTACTATGGTCAGATTATGGCCATCCATAGAACTGATGTCCTACAACATTCCCTGATGCACCTGGTCCTGGAATGCTTTGTTTGTTTTACCTTTTCCAAGGATGCATATGCCATGTGTGCGTAGCTCTTATGGTAACACCTCAGTCCCTTACGTGGTAAACTTGACTTTGAAGTTATTATGGACCCTTGACAAAATGTACATCTTTGAGATACACAAGTCATTCTGTGCACATGTAAGTGTGTGCGTGCATGCGTGTGTGTGTGCGCATGTGTGTGCATGTGTGTGTCTGCGTGTGTGTGCACGCATGCGCATGCACACACATGACTGTCCATGGCTAAACCATATGTATGCGAAATACTCCCCTCCTTCAGTAAGATGCCAATGTATCTATCTGCAGTTGTGCTATGGCCATTCCCCCCATCTTTAGTACCAAAAGCAGAAAATGGGCTGTGTGTGAGCCCATTTTCAGCGGAATGTCTGTCTGCTTGGGATGACATGCTGGACAAGCCACGCCAACGCTGCTTCGCAAGGGACGGCTTGCATCTGTCACCACTGGGCTTCTGGATATTGGCTAAGGCTCTTGCCTCCCCCATAGTGCCTTTTTTTAGGCAAGGCTCAAAAGACAAACCCACCTCCTTAGAAAACAAAAATGGAAAAAAATTAAGGGTAATGCTGCTCAACGCCAGAAGTCTAAATCTCAAGATGCAGGCTCTCGAAGCACTCCTTAGTATGGAAAACATCGATGTCTGTGCAGTAACTGAAACCTGGTTCAAGGCTCCTGAGAGCACGCCAGAACTACCAGGCTACACCTCATATCATGCTTTTCGGCCCCAAAACTCGGGCCAAACCAAAAAGGGAGGGGGAGTGTCCATATTCATCAAGGACACCAACACCTCCAGGTTAGTGGCAACACATGAAGCATCAGAGACCATCCAGGTGCAACTAACCATAGGCAAAACTGCTATACAACTGGTAGCATGTTACAGACCACCCTCCCAATCTCAGGAACCCCATTCAGCCTTCCTGAAGACATTGGAGGATATGAATGTCTCACCAAACACCATCATATTGGGAGACTTCAACTACCCTAACATAGACTGGGTGCATTATTCTAGCCCAAACACCCTAGCCCAAAGGTTCCTGGAATTCATAAATTCAAATGCAATGGAACAGCTAGTCACCTCTCCCACAAGGGGAGATAATATACTAGACCTGATCATCACAAACATGGGGACAAAGTGCTCCACACCGGAGGTATACCCCTCACTAGCGAGATCTGACCACAAACTAATCACCCTGGATATACATATCCCACCTCCACCCCCAACACAAAAGACTACAGTGAAAAACTTCTCAAAAGCCAACTTTACACTTCTTAAAACTGAGATGGTATCCTTTAAGCCCACTGGGCCAGTGGAAACCACATCCCACAATGCAGAATCCTTCACAAATGCTTTCTACGGACATCTCCAAGAATGCATGGATCATGCAATCCCAAATAAAACCAAGACCCTCTCCACCAAGGGCAGGCGTCCTGTCTGGTGGACCCCAGCCATAAACAAACTGTATAACAAAAGAAGGAAGCTACTGCACGACAGAGCAAAATCCCATAAAGAGAAGACATCTCTGATCAGCACTAGTAGAAAGCTACATTCTCTCATAAAAACATCCAAGGCCAACTTTGAGAGAAAAATCGCTATGGACACTAAAGATAACCACAAGGCCTTCTTCAGCTATGTTAGAAACATGGGCGGAAACCCTCAGATATGTTCAGAGTTAGTTCACAATGACAAAAAATACACTGAACCCACAAATATTGCCAACATTCTGGCAGACTGGTTCAGTGCAAATATCTCCCCTCCCTCACCCCCAAAAGAAGAAATACTTATCCCAGCTGAATGTAACCTCCCTGTCATCTCAGATGTCCAGGTGAGAACCGCCCTCAGCAAAGCTAAAAACACAGCATCAATGGGACCTGACGGTATCCCGGGTTGCGTGCTACGTGAACTCCAAGAGGAGCTAAACCCGTACATAAAAATGCTATTTAACCTTAGCCTTACTACAGGATATGTACCTGAACACTGGCATACAGCAACAGTAGTCCCACTCCACAAAGGAGGCACCTCTACAGACCCTTTTAACTACTGCCCCATAAGCTTAACCAGCCTGGTCTGCAAAGCTATGAAAAGAATCATTGTGGAACTCATAAACAGAGACATTGGGGACTTACAGACACTTGATCCCACCCAGTTCGGCTTTGTAAAGGGCAGATCCTGCCTTTTGAACCTGGTTGACTTTTTCAAAACAGTCACTAGAGCCATTGACGAGGGCAAAGCAGTCCATACAGCCTACCTGGACTTGGCTAAAACTTTCAACACAATACCCCACTCTGGCATCATAGACAAGCTCAACAGCTTAAATGTAAATCCATATGTCACAAGATGGGTGGCAAACTGGCTAAAGGATAGAACCCATAAAGTCAAAATCGCTGGAGCCATGTCAGACTCAAAGCCAGTCACAAGTGGTGTCCCACAGGGCTCTGTCCTGGGATCCCTCTTGTTCGGCATTTATTTCTCAGATGTGAAAGCAAACATGGGAGGGTTGTGGCTGACAAAGTTGGCAGATGACTGCAAACTAGGAGCCATAGTCAATACACCAGCTGACACATACATCCTACAGAAAGGCCTCACTGAAATGGACAACTGGTGCCGGAGTCATGGCCTTAAACTAAATGCCAAAAAATATATAGTCATCCCCTTTGGGAAAAACAAAGTACCCACAAATTATCACATAGACAGTAACCCACTGAGTACGGAAAAAGTAATCAGAGACCTGGGGACCCAAGTCGATAGTGACCTCTCATTTGACACCCACGTTGCCAAAGTGGTTAGAAAGACTTTCTACCTTGCCCACCTTATCATGAAGGGATTCACATCCAGATCAAAGGAGGTCATTATACCCCTATACTCCTCCCTTATCAGGCCCATGATTGAGTACAATGCCCCATTTGGTATGTATCTCACCCGGCACTTGCAACAATTAGAGAGACCCCAAAAGTACCTCACCAAGAGGATCAAGGGTCTCCAACATATGTCATATGCTGCCAGACTAAAGAAACTCCAGCTCTATTCAGTAGCATACCGCCTGCTCAGAGGTGATCTGTGCCTGACGTACAAGGCCATGTCCAATCAGGAATTGATGGACATGCTCCACCTCAAAAAATCCAAATCCATCAGAACCACGAGAGCTAAAGATTTAAACCTCAGCACAAATATGAATAGGACATGCTGGAGGGACAGATTCATAACTCAGAGGCTTCCCATACTCTGGAACAGAATCCCAGTTTATGTTAGGCAGAGCCCCTCACTGACTCTCTTCAACAGAAATCTTGACGAGTGGATGGGAGATCGTAGGTTTACCCCAGGGGTCATCTCTGTGTCACTACTAGACAGAGGCACAGTAAACTAATTCTATTATGTAAGGGGGTCTTCACTGTGTCACTACTAGACAGAGGCACAGTATTCTAAACCTACTCTGTACACTTTTGTACCATTATATGGGGTGGCAAAAGCCACATCACTATGGCTAGGCTTATAAATGTCCCAGGGCAGGTAGCCTAGTACTAAACTATGAAACTATCATTTGCCACAGTCCTGTATCAGATTTGACAGCCTCTATTTCTGTGCAGATCCTGCACCCCATCCATATGTGATGCCATGTCTTCATCTATGCTGATGCATGGAGCCTAATAAGTTTGCAGCATCCTGACACTGCACTAAAGATAAGTTTGCTAGCAGACTGCTGCAGTCTTATGATGCACATCATGTGACATATTAATGTGTGGCTGTGTACATGGGGCAACCATTTTGCTGCTCTAATGGACCTCTGGAATGGACATGGCCTTCTCAGGAAATGGGGTACAGCAGACCTGCCTGGTGTAACAGACATATTAGGATTCTCTTGTATCTCTTTACAAGAGCTTTGAGTAGTGCCTGCTGGCCAATTATGATTGACCATTATATAAGATAGCTGCCTGGCACCATCTTGTCAGGATGGTGGCTGATCCCACTGGCACCACCCAGTCTGGTGTGCAGTGCACATACATATATAACAACCTGTGGTGGTGCCACCCTTCCTGTTTTGCCAGCATGAGACAGAAGTTAGGGAGAGTATTCTTACCTTTCCTGCAAGCACTGTATATTAGTATTTTGTATGTTTGCTTCCTTCCTGTTCTTTTTCACTGAATCAATGGTGTACTAAATTTGTCCTACTTTCTTTTAAAACAGTCAAAGAGTATGAATTGAACAGGAAATGCCTACCTCAAGAAGACTGAATGCTTTTTTTGGTCACAGTGTATGTAAACTATGTGTATTGCTGCAATGTGACATTGCAGTTCTATTTGTGATAACACATGTATAGTAATGTCTCCTATTTTTTCTCATTATTCTACAGAACCATCAGTGGTAGAGGGAGAGGATTGGTGACTGGCACCTGTGTCTGTGCCAGCTGAAGTATCAGTGCTGGCTCTCTATTGGTCACAAGGTCTATTTCTCAGTAGGGGGATGGAACTTCCCCCTGAGAAAAGCAATCTGAAGGGTTTGCTGGTGACCTCTGTAGCCACCTGTCAGGAGGGGGCAATGGCTCCTCTTCTGAGAGTGGCCCAGGAAGATCCCCTGTAGTTATTCAGTGTCAGTTACAGGGGCTGTTAGTGTTCATGGTGTGCTGGCAATTGCATGTATGCATAGATACCATGGAATACTTAATAATGTGGATGGTAGAGTTCTGTGTGACTGGTCAAATGTAGCTATCAAGTTATCAGAGGCAGAGGCTAGCCATGACATTAGCCATGGAGGCGACTGATGTCTGGTTAGACTATCCATTGAGATTGTCGGGCATACCCCTTGTACATCCCCATCTAGTTGTTCTCCTCCTTTATATGCCATTCTCCATACCTTGTTTCTAATCCAACCTTCCCCATCACCTACTTTCTACCCTCTGTATGTCTTTGTCCCTCCATTTTTGACCTCACCTTATGTACCATACCACGCCAGTCTGTCTATGTCTGCGGTTTATGTTTATTTGATTTCCCTTGCTATCATCCCTACTCCCTCTGTCAATCACACACAAACTTCTCTTTACCTTCACCATCCACTCTTCCTCTTCACGTACACAGACACACATATATGTGTATGTGTATATATATATATATATATATATATATATATATATATATATATATACACACACACACATATATATATATATATACATATATATAAATATGTGTGTGTGTGTATGTGTGTATATGTTGTTGTTTGTCTTTCGGCTTTTTCCCGGTAAGGGGTCGCCACAGTGGAACTCTGGTCCGCTAATGATTGGCAGTAGATTTTTACGAAACGCCGAGGTGTCAGCTCGATGCCCAACCTTCAACAAAGGTATGCCAATTTACGCATGGATGTCTTTCGAACGCTACCCAACTGTGGGGAGGACGTGCAGACTCCACACAGAAGGCACTCCCAAGCCAAGCCAAGAATCGAACGGGAGAACCTCTTGCTGTGAGGTAACAATGCTACCGCTGTACCACCGCAGACACACACACACATATATACAAATATACAGGTGCATGTCCCACAAAAATATTCTTTCTCCCTTACCTATCATTCCTTATGGTTACTCTTGTGCAGTTTCCTCTGCTTGCCATTACCTCTTCCTTACCTTTTGCTATCTCCCCTTCTCCTTCTCCTCACCATTTATATGATGGAATGTATTGGCAATTTGTTTTGCTGGTCCTCTTTGGCCACCATACAGTGCCCAAGTTGCAGTGATGAGGCACTTCACTGCATGTGTGAGCATGTACAGCCTTGTGAATGCTTCCTTACCTTTCTTGTGACATTGATAATGTGAAGTATACTAGGGTGGCCTCTTCACTACAGTTTCCTAGATTCATTGGTGCTTGTAATATGATGGCATTAATGTACTATGCAACCCTTCTCTCAGAATACCAGTACTATGCTAATCTTACTATAAGAGTAAGCAGCTACAGTCTGTGTTTCTCTCAAAATCCTTGACAGTTATTGCAATGCCTTGGTGCAGTGAAAATTCCTAAATACCCCCACCAAACTCTGGGAAATCATACCCATACTTGTTTTATTAAATGGTTACTAGGACTGTCTGTTACTCTCTGTCTTGACAAGCATACTTTAAAATGTTACTTGATGTGTTTTGTTTTATTTGTATATTTCAAAGGTAGGTGAACTGGACTACCTGGGTCCTTTTTAAATCAGGATCTAGTTACAAAAAGAGTGTTAATCAAAAACAAACAAAAACCAATAATACAAACAGAAAGTAGTAGTACAGTAATAATGGTATTCGGTTGGATTTAAATCAATTCATTTTTAACACCAGGTTTCTCAATACTTGCAGTAAATACAGACTTCATATTATCATATTATCAGATGATCGAACATCATAACGTTGAGACCATAACCACGAAAAATCACATAAGCGAAAGGTCAGAAGATCGTATGCCGGAATATTGAACTGTAATGCAAACTTTAAAGGGTAAGTGAGTTAGTGGTGCACTGTCACTTAAAGGTTTTGTAGTGAAAACGGACGAAAGTATGGCGGAGTTAACGTTGAATGGTTTAGTTGTATTTGGAGAAGTTTGTGTAAGTTTAACTTTTGAAAAGCAAAATATTTTTAAGAACTGTTATGTAGTTGTTACTTTTGGATGTAGTTTTAACATTAAAGTATTGTGGTGTTGTAAGTAAAAGCGTAGAGGTTACTGTAGTATTGTAGGTGTTAATATATGTGTAGCTGGTGCTTACTAATTAAAAAAAGGTATTAGCTATAATGTCGAGGTAGATCTTGGTGAAATGGGAAGGTGTAGTCAGTACTATGCTATGTGCCATAGGGCTGAAATATCAAGAGAGTTGTTGCTTAACGATCGGTAGAGTGTTTTGTTTTCTTCAAAGTAGTGCGATCTTGGAGTTGGTATATTTAGTTTGCAGGTGGTGTGGGGGGGGGGTGCAAGGGGTGTAGCCCCCTTGCAAAAGTGAATGAAGGTAGAAATGGTAGGTTTCGTTGTTTTCCGGTTTTCGATGTTTTGGGATTCGTTGTTTTAAACTTTTGCTTATGTGATTTTTCGTGGTTATGGTCTCAAAATTGTGCCTTTCAATCATCTGGTAATTTGATAATATGAAGTATAATATATATATATATATATATATATATATATATATATATATATATATAGACACACACACACAAGGTAAAGGTACTCGATACTGAAGCTTCAAACATCAGACTGACCTCAGATCCATTTGGATTTCAGGTTGTTTGTAAGGGAGTTTCAAACCTGTGGTTCCTGAATGCCTCATATTTTCATATTTTTAGCCTGCTACTCATAAAATTTGTGGTTTCTGGCAACACACTGAAAACTGAAGTGACTAAATAATGAAAATATTTGAATTTAAGACTTCATATCCTTCAGAAAAAATGCATGCTAACACAAATTCTGTTACCCTAGTAACGTTCTAAGTTTATAAGAGCAATATTTAAAACCTGTCCCTATTTTTAGTCCTTTGTCTCCCCATTATTTTAGGCTTTGTAAAGATATCTTGAGTTAAGTGGTTGAGAGGTATACCTAGAAGAACACAATGAGTTGTATATGTGTACCTCATTGTGTCAAAAATCATATAATCTGTATTAATGGATGCATTCATTTTTGTAAAACTAAAAATAATGACTTTAGAAACAGATTAATCAGAAGGACAGCCTAGGAATGAGCAATGAGATACACTTTGCACACAGGTTTTGTTGTGTTGCAGGCCTGGTTGATTAATTCTCTGAAGTCTTTATTCTCCATGTAGCTTTGAAGCAGCCTAATCCCGTTTGTTTTGGGACATAAAAATCAAAACTTGTTTATTAATTCTCCACGATGAACTGACTCAAAGGGTTTAATCAGATCTAGAAAAATGTCCACAGCCCTGAAAATTGTATGCACATATATATTTCTGTATTTCTTTATTTACTGATTGATTGGGATAACACTGCAGTGCATATTATGTGCCCTTTTCTAAAACCATGCTGCTGGTCACTTAAAAGGCCATAAGAGTCAGCCAGACTTATGATCTGTGATACCACCATTTTCAATGGAGACAGCAAAAACAGCACCAAGGAATCCACTGCAATACAAGGTTGCAATGCAAAATAAGACAAAGCAATTCGCATAAAACAGATTAGTAAAATATAAACCAAAACAAAGCAATGTAACACAGTCATGTATTTAAGATTTTTAACTCATAAACTGGAAAAACAAATATGGTTTTAACTTTCCTATCGTCAGTTACAACTGTGCTGTTCACCAAAGAAGAGAGATATTTTATTTGGATTTGCAGTTTACTAATTTATTATATGCAAATTGCTTCAGCTTATTTTGCATTGTATCCTCATATCGCAGTGGATTCCTGGGAGCTGTTTTTTTCTGAGTCTTCACTGAAGATAAACTTTGCCCAGTCAGACAACCCAGGCAACAAAATAAATAAATAAAAATATAAGACTTGGATGTTCTGCTACTCTTGTAATGTTCAACACACAGTCCTTGATTTGCCATTTAAGTGCTCCTTTCTCTGTCAATCCCAGCTTAGCATGTGACTGATAAAACTACACTGGTGCTGCTACACAACTTTGTAGGTATGATCTGTTGCTGGATGCGAAATGAGTATTCCTCTTTTGTTCTGCTTTAGGCATTTAGTATGTTACTGGACAGGAATCAATCAGAGATTGCACTGCTTGTATGTGACTCTCTAAAGTCTACTTCTGCTGTAGCTTTGTGTCAGAATCCTTCATTTTTAATTTGAGAATTTGGTACTTTAATCGTCTGCATTCTCTTTTGCTAAACTGCAGAACTAGAGAATGCTCAGTAGACAATGAAATGCTCACTTCATACCCAGCCCACAATAGATTTTTTTTCAGAAATCTGTTTTATTTATTTTAGAGATAATTCACCAACAAATTTACAACAGTCCAATGTACAAAGTAGGTAAATACAAACAAAGAATGCAACCATATTGGGCATAAGACCACATAGATAATTTGCCAGCAAGGTTACAATAAACAAGGAAATGGCACCTAAGCAACAGTACTGTTGATAGCTTTGCAGTTTAGCCCACAATATATTCTGATTGTTCTTTCATTCACACGTCTAAAATAATTTTGTTTGTTTTTGTAGTAGCTTTAATGACAGAATGTCTTTCACTGTGACACACTTTGAGTTGTAAGCCACAAGCCTCAGAGACAAATAAAAATGATACTAGGTGGTGCAGTCTGCAGTAATATGCCCACTGTCACATATATAACATACTAAATTTGAGCATAACTCACTTGTTGCAGATTAGCTTCAAGGGGGCCCCCTACTGTGAGAAACTGGAAAAGCAAACCAGAAACAGACAAAATGAAGACATGGGCCTGAAGATGGAAACATGCAGTAAACCCTTAGGACAAGTATCTGATGCAACCCTCAGAAATCCAAAGCAGAAAAGAAAAATAAACAAGGTTCTCAAAGTGGACTAATGAAAATGCTTTCAAAGATGTACTGTGACACCATTGTCTTCTTTTTAACTGTTCCATCTTTAGTCCTCCCAAAAGGCCACAGACCTGGTAAATCAGATAAGCATTAGAGTAACCTTGGATAACTGTGGCCATTGTCAGCTGTTTAAGTTAAGTATCAGCAAGAGGAAAGAACTACGATGAGGAGATTAAAGGGACAAGCAAAATGTCCTGGGATCGATTTCAACTGTGCTGTGACCTCCACTGCTGAGCTGTTTACCAAACAAGAGAGCTATTTTATTTGGGTTTGCATTTTACTAATTTGCTATATGCAAATTGCTTCAGCTTATTTTGTATTGTATCCTCATATTGCAGTAGATCTTTGGGAGCTGTTTTTTTCTGAGGCTCCACTAAAAATAAGCTATGCCAAGCCAGACATCTCAGGCAACAAAATAAATACATAAACAATGAAAGACTTGCTTCCTATGCTATAGTCTTGTAATGTTCGACACACAGTTCTTGATTTGCTATTTAAATGCTCTTTTCTGTGTAACATACCTGCATGGATTGTCTATAGCAGAAAAGTGTGATGGTTCAAAATAGAATTAGGCAGGGTAATGGTATGAAATAAGTGAAAAATGTCAGCAAATGAGAAAACAGTGGCAGCTGCAAGCATAAGGAGTGACAATATGCAGTGACATGCACACATCAGGAAAATACTAAGGAATAACGACAGTCCTTTCTACAAGCAAAAACTTGTATCCTTCACACCCTGTATAGTTTTCTGTTCTTAAATCTCACGGTATGCACTCACTGCTCTCCTAAGGCGGCTCCTTTCTCTTGGCAAATGGTTTCTGCTAGACCTTTGGCTACAAAACAAGCTAAGGAAAACACACAGGTGTTACTGATCAATGCTAAGAGCCTGAACAAGAAATTCCACTCCCTGCAAGCCTTTCTCACCCTTGAAGACATTGTCTGTGTAGTGACTGAGTCATGGTTTAAAACAGCAGAGAGCACTCTGGCTGTGCAGGGCTACAACACGTTCCACAAGGCACTCCTGTGCAGGGCTATAATGCCTTCCACAAGTTTAGACCAGCTACTGTGGAGGAGGGAGAAAAAAGGTGGAGGTGTCTCAGTCGACAACCAAAAGAGAATCACATCAAGGTCAGTAAAGCTACATGATGCAGTAGAGCTTCTTCGTGTCCAAATAACCCATACCATATACTATCTAGCTATGGAACTCCCTCTATGACAAAAGAAATTCACAATGTCTATCTACAGGAACTAGAATCACTCTATTAAACCCGATACCATTTTCCTAGAGGAGCTAAACTATCAAACTATAGACTGGGAAATCTACACCCACACTAGTGCACAAGCACAGAGATTCCGGGACTTTGTCAATACAAATGCCCTGGAACAATTAGTCAGAGTACCCACTAGGGGGAATAAAACCTTAGATCTTGTCCTTACTAATACAGGAGCATCGTGCACATCCCTTGCAAATCTTCTTCACTTGTTAGGTCTGGCTTTAAAGTGGTCTCCTTCAAAATAAAACTGAAAGCAGAGATCCTTTCGACCCAAGCTACCTTTAGAAATATCTTTAAGACAAGCTATTTACTCCTAAGTGATAAATTGACAAGCTTCAAATCCTTATCAAACCCAGTTAACTCCACTGAATATGCAGAAGTGTACACCACCACACTATACCAGCTTGCATACAACTGCATAGATGCAGCTGTACCCCAGAGGAACAAGTGCAGGGCAAACCCCAAAACAAACCACCATGGTGGAACCATAATATCAAAAAGCTTTATAATAACAGGAAAATAATTTTGACCAAAAGTGAGAAGAATCTTTTCCATAATGTTACAGCCCTTGTCACTGAAATGGAAAAACTACTCAGGAGCTTAACAAAATCCAATAAAGCCAAGTTTGAAGCTAAAATATGACAAATTCACCACCGTAACAGGTATAAGCAAGCAAAATCTGAGGGTAATGCTACTCAATGCTAGAAGTCTAAACTTCAAAATGCATTCACTCGAGGCACTCCTTACAATGGAGGACATCGACATCTGTGCAGTGACAGAGACCTGGTTCAAGGCTCCAGAGAGCACCCCTGCATTACCAGGCTATAATTCATACCACACCTTTTGGCCACCTAACCTGGACCGAAACATTAAAGGTGGAGGAGTGTCCATATTCATTAAGGATATCCACACCTCCAGGCTAGTTGATCAGCATAATGCATCCAAGATTATCCAAGTGCAACTAACTCTGGACAAGACCGCAATCCAAATTGTAACTTGCTACAGATCCACCATGGCCCAGGATTCCCACTCCTCATTTCTTGACACACTGGAAAATATTGGGGTACAACCCAACACCCTAATAATGGGCGATTTCAACTACCCCACCATTAACTGGGAAAACTACTCATGTACCAACTCTTTTGCTCAACATTTTCTGGAATTCATAAATTCCAACACCTTGGATCAACTTATCCACACTCCCACCAGGGGCAGCAATATCCTACACCTGGTCTTACTAAAATGGGCGACCTGTGTTTCACACCAGAAGTCAATTCCTCGTTGGTAAGATCTGACCACAAGCTAATCAGCATAGACATCCACATCCCGTAACCACCCCCCATTACGGAAACCACGGTAAAAACTTTCTTCAAAGCCAACTTGACGCTTCTTAAGACAGAAGTGGCAAACTTCACAAAACTCATGCAGACGGACAATAGAAGTATGACTGCTGATCATACACAAATGCACTTTATAACCACTTACATGGGTGCATGGATTGTGCTATGCCTAACAGAATCAAGATGCTATCCTTCAAAAAAAGGAAGCCAATCTGGTGGTCCCAAGCCATAAAGAAACTCTACAACAGAAGAAAGAAACTGTTGCAAAAAAGAGTAAAATCCCATGACTGGAAGAACTCCCTGGTCAGCCTCAGTAAGAAGATGAGATCCCTCATAAAATCCTCCAAAGCTAGTTATGAAAACAAAATCGCCACTGATTCTAAAGACAACCACAAAGCATTCTATAGCTATGTCAAGAATCTCAATGGCAACACTCAGATCTGCTCTGAGTTACAGCACAATGGCACTAAATATCCTGGCAGATAGCTTCAGTGATAACTTTACTCCCCCCTCACCCCTAAAGGGCCCATCTCTATACTGGAAGAATGCAATGTTCTGTAATCATGGCTGCACAGGTAAAAAACACACTCTCCAAAGCCAAGAACACAGCATCCATGGGACCTGACATCCCAGGCTGCATTCTACATGAACTACAGAATGAACTGGCACCCCACCTAAGCACCATGTTCAATCATAGCCTCACCTCAGGCTTTGTGACCACTGAATGGTGCACAGCGACGGTTATCCCACTCTACAAAGGGGGAGCCACCACGGACCCTGGGAACTACTGCCCCATTAGCCTAATGAGCCTGGTCTGCAAGGCCATGGAACGTATCATCATGGAACTTATAAACAAAGGCATTGGTAATCTCCAAACTCTGGACCCCACCCAATTCGGGTTTGTAAAAGGCAGATCGTGTCTCCTAAACCTGATTGACTTCTTTGAAGCAGTCACCAAAGCCGTAGATGAGGGTAAGGTGGTTCACACAACCTATCTAGATCTCGCCAAGGCTTTTGACACCATCCTCCATTCTGGAATTATAGATAAACTCACAAAACTAGATATAAATCCCTATGTCACAGGATGGGTTGCCAAGTGGCTCACTGACAGAACCCACACTGTGAAAGTAGCAGACTCCAAATCTGACTTCAGACTAGTGACAAGTGGAGTACCACAGGGTTTAGTCCTGGGTCCTCTCCTGTTTGGTATCTACTTTTCTGAAGTACAGGCTAACACAGAAGGTCTTTGGCTAATGAAGTTCGCAGATGACTGCAAACTAGGAGCCATAATTGAAACTCCTAACGATGTGGACATCCTACAAAAGGGCCTCACTGAGACAAATGCCTGGTGTCAAAGCCATGGCCTTAAGCTCAATGCCAAAAAGTGCATTGTCATCCCTTTTGGTAAAAACTCTGTAACCATGAGCTACCACATAAGTGGTAGTCTACGTAACACTGAAAGTGTGATAAGAGACCTTGGGACACAGGTGGACAGTAGTCTCTCCTTGGATAATCACATTGCCACAGTAGTCAGGAAATCCTTCTACATGGCACACCTCATCACAAAAGGTTTCTCATCCAGGAAAAAAGAGGTAATTGTTCCACTCTACTCATCACTCATTAGACCCATTATAGAGTACAATGCCCCTTTTGGTATGTACCTCATAAGACATCTACAACAACTGGAAAGGCCGCAGAAATACCTCACAAAGAGGATTACTGGCCTCAAACAGATGCCCTACGCAGACTGTCTCAAAAAACTTCAGCTTTACTCCGTCGCATATCGCCTACTCAGAGGTGATCTCTGCCTAACATACAAAGCTATGCCAAACCCAGAGCTGTTGGACATGCTCCACTTAAAGAAATCCCAATCCCTCCGAGCTACATGCTCTAGGGACCTAAATCTTGTCACCACAATAAACAGAACATGCTGGAGGGATAGATTCCTGTCCCAGAGACTTCCCATACTCTGGAACAAACTATCTATCTATATCAAACAAAGCTCCTCATTAGCACTCTTCAAGAAAAATCTTGATGATTGGATGGGAAATAGGAAATTCACCCTGGGGATCACCTCTGTGGCTCTGCTCAACAGGGGCACAGGAAAATAATTTTCTTGGGTGGCGAAAGCCAGGGTACGTTTTTGGCTAGGCTTATATAGGCCCTAGGGCCGATAGCCTAGTACCTACCAATGAACCTATGAAATAGCTACTCAAACTAAAGACAATCACAAGGCATTTTTAGTTATTTCGTAATCTCAAAAGTACAATGCAGCAATGCACTGAGCTGATTGTGAACAATGTTACCTACACCGAATTTGAAGATATAATAAACCTACTGGCTGATAAATTTAGCTTTAACTTTACTCCTCCCTCCCCTCCATCTGTCCCTCAAGATATACCTGAGCTGGCTTGCCTCCAACTATCACACAAGACCAAGTCCTAAAATTGTTTTCAAAAGCTAAAAATACTGCATCGATGGGTCCTGACGATATCTCTGGATCCATCTTACATAGCATGAAACATGATTTAGTCACACCCCTAACAACACTGTTCAATCTCAGCCTCCATACAGGTTTTGTATCAGGAGAATAGCGAACAGCTATAGTCATTCCCCTGCATAAGGGAAGACCTAACACAGACATAAGCAATTACAGAGCCATACGTCTGACCAGTCTCATATGCAAAGCCATGGAAACACTTATCATGGAATTAATCAGTCAGGACATATGGAAACTTCAAACACACTGAACCCATCTCAGTTTGGATTCATCAACGGCAGGTCATGCTTACTCAACCTGATGGATTTTTTTGAAAAGGTCACCAAAGCAATGGATGAAGGCAGAATGGTACACACCGAGCACCTCGACCTGACCAAAGCTTTTGACACAATGTCTTACTCAGGAATAGTAGAAAAGTTAAATAAACTGGGAATAAACCCCTATGTCACCCACTGGATGTCAAATGACTCACAGACAGGATGTACACAATAAAAATAGGGGAAGATACCACCACAGAGGGACCAGTCACCACTGGAGTACCTTAGGGTTCTGTTCTGGGACCTCTCCTGTTTGGCATCTACTTTTCTGAAGTAAAAGCCAGTACCAAAGGGCTTTGGATTATTAAGTTTGCAGATGACTGTAAGCTAGGAGCAGTCATTGAGTCTTCAAATGACTTAGCCATCATGCAAGAAGTTTTGTCTCAAATAAATAACTGGTGCTTAAATCATGGACTGAAATTAAATGCCAAAAAATGCATCACTGTTTACTTTGGGAAGTCATGTACCACACTGACAATACACCCCTAAGAGCTGACTCAGGTGTTCAGGATTTGGGAACGTATATGGACAGTGACCTAACTTATGATGAACATGTGTCTATTGTTATAAGAAAGTCCTTCTATTATTGCACAGCTAAATAAACAAAGGGATTGTGTGTAGATCTAGGGATGTCATTGTCCCCTTTACTCAGGCCTCATTAGGCCAGTCATTGAATATAATGCCCCCTTTGGCATGTGTCTATGTAGACACATGCAACAAATGGAATGCCCACAGAGATACTTTACTAAAAGGATACAAAACCTAAGCAAAACGTCTTATGTGGACCAACTCAAATCCCTGTCACTATACTTGGTATCCTACAGACTGGTAAGAGGTTACCAGTGTCTGGCATACAAGGCATCCTCTGACCCATTACTGATAGATTTACTGCATATTAGCAAGTGAAATGCCATCAGAAACACTCAGTCTATGGATCTAAACCTCTTCTGAGACATCAACAGAATGGTTTGGAGGGACAGGTATATCTCACAGAGGATGCAGTTGCTCTGGAAAGACTTCGCATTCATATGAAACAAAGCTCATCCCTGTCCTTATTCAAGTGCAACATAGACCAATGGATGGGAAATAGAAAACAAAAACCAAAACAGGATCAGCACAGAGGTAAACCGTTGGAATGCAGCAACAGTCCAAGTAACAAACAAAGCAATTCCAAATGACAGTCAAGCAGAGTCAGTAAAAAGCAGGTTTATTAAGAATCCACAAAGCTTTCGTGAGAAGTCCCTTCCTCAGTATGTATAACAATGTTAAAATCAGTAACTCTTTTATACATTTCAAAAAATGTCACAGCCCAATCAAAGAACGCATCCAATTAGTTAATTAAAATTTAAAGTTGCTCCATATACAAAAATCTGTATAAGAACTCTACATATAAAAATTCTGTATAAAACTACATAAAAATTAAATGAATACAGACATACTTAAAACGTTTCAAAATGTTTTGCTTTCTCTTTAGTATAGGTTTAATACTTACAGCTGTATTTAAACCTGGTCTTGAATCAGCATTTAAATGCGTAATCCACTCATATTCACAAATGTCTATAGCATTATTCAGATCACCTCTTCTCTTCTTAACTATAACATCCATAACCCTAAAAAGAAAAGTATGCTCTTCAACTACCCCCCTAATATGTCTAAATACGGCATTTGCATCCACTTTCCTCTGTATTTTGGACTTATGCTCAATGGTCCTGTCCTTGAATTTCCTATTACTCTTACCTATATAAAAGCAGGACACTTTATACACCTAGCTAAATATATAATATTCTTAGTATTACAAGTAGCATGTCCATTAGACACAAATTCCTTCCCAGTGGTAGGATGTTTAAAAACATAATCACTATCTAAATTCTTACAACATGTACAATTAAAACAAGGGAAAGTGCCTTTCTTACTACTTTTTTGCTGTACAGGATAACTTTTTAAATCTTTATAGCATAAACATTGTTTCAAGTTTGAACAATTTCGATACGCAAAAAACAGTTTATCACCCCAGCTTTTTAATATCAGGCACAGTCATTAAAATACCCCAGTTTTTTTTCTATAATCTGTTGTACCCCACGAGACCTTCTATTGTATGTGGTAACATACCTCACACATTCATTATTCTTTTTGTTACAATTATAGCCAACACTATCTTTACAGCGAGCTGAAAAGTACGGTGTACTTTGTTTTCCCTCATACCTATAACGTCATTTTTTACTTGCTGTAACAACTCCATATCATATCCTTGTTCTAAAAACTCACCAATCATATCAACTATCTGGTTAATACATTGTACACTATTTGTATTAAGATGACAAGCTCTTAACATTTGGCTCTTCACTATACCTTTAAATACCTGAGATGCGTGTATGCTATTATTATGTTATTATGTTTATATCTATTTGCCTGCACATCTTTTTTATATAGCATAGTAGTGATAACATCGCCCATTTTCTCTAACCTTATGTCCAAATAATTGACATTATCACCTGAATAGTCAGCTGCGATTGGATAACAGAACTCATTTCCCTTTACATGCAGTCAATCCTTAGTGGTAAAGACTTACATAAAAGTTACTGAAGATTTTTTAACTCATTTATATACTTAGCATGAAAGTCACACAGGATGTATTTTTTTTAAATTTATTACATTAGATATTAAATCTCTTTTCACTGTGCTCCCTATTGATGTCAGTATAGAAGCAGTACATAATTTTCTTCGTAAGAACACAAATTTGAATGGTATAAAAATAGAAATTCTTTGTGAACTGCTTGAATTAGTATTAAATAATAATGTGTTTATTGTCTATTAATCTTTGTACCATCAAAAGATGGGTGTTGCAATGGGAACGCCCATAGGAAATATGTATGCTAATAGTACTGTAGCAGAATGGGAAAATAGTTATGTTTATCAATGTCCGGAAGCCTTAAATGTAAAGTGTAGTTTTTTCAGCATTTTGTTGATGATATATTTTTATTACGGGATGGAACAGGTGATAATATAAATTATTTGTACATAAGGTTAGAGAAAATGGGCAATGTTATCACTACTATGATATATAAAAAAGATGTGCAGGCAAATAGATATAAACATAATAACATAATAATAGCATGCACGCATCTCAGGTATTTAAAGGTATAGTGAAGAGCCAAATGTTAAGAGCTTGTCATCTTAATACAAATAGTGTACAATGTATTAACCAGATAGTTGATATGATTGGTGAGTTTTTAGAACAAGGATATGATATGGAGTTGTTACAGCAAGTAAAAAATAATGTTATAGGTATGAGGGAAAACAAAGTACACTGTACTTTTCAGCTCGCTGTAAAGATAGTGTTGGCTATAATTGTAACAAAAAGAATAATGAATGTGTGAGGTATGTTACTACATACAATAGAAGGTCTCGTGGGGTACAACAGATTATAGAAAAAAACTGGGGTATTTTAATGACTATGCCTGATATTACTCAGACTTGTGAGAGATGCACTTATATATCCAAATTGGAAGCCACGCACTCTCCAGCCAAGACCAAAATAGCTGGCCAAGAGGAGAAGGTCAACACTGGCACCACACCACATGAAACACTAGCCCTCTAGAACACAAACCAGCGCTACCTTCACATAAAAACACAAACCACACACCCACCTTTGCAGAGGCTCTCAATAAAAATCTACCCAAACAGCAGAGACCTCCAAGGCAGAAACGCACTCGACCACCACAACACAACACTAATCATGAGACACATAACTCTCCTAAACAGTGTGCCACTCAACCAAAGCCCATACAACAAAACAGCATGCCCAACACACTAGTCACAGCTGACTTGATAGTAAGGCACACTGATGTCTCACTCACTAGGTTGAATAAGGAGAAAATAACAGTCAGCTGCCTTTCAGGTGCCAGGATCCGCCACATAATGCACGCACTCAGGTCCCTCAACAACAGGTACAAATATGACTCTGTCATTGTACATGTGGGTGTGAATGACCTGAGATGTACCTCCTTGGACTACATGAAAAGAGACATGGAGGAGCTCTCGGATTATGTAGCCCAAGCGGGTATGACCCTACCCCTGAGCAGCCTCCTACCATCACCCAGAATGATACCACAGTACAAGCAGAAAATGATTGATTTCAACAATCGGCTAAGTTTCTGGTGTCATTCTAAGGGGATCCAGTATCTGTCTGCCTGGAATGGCATGACTGACAGACCTCAATGCTTTGTCAGAGATGGCCTGCATCTGTCACCCCTGGGCTTCTGGATACTGGCCAAGGCTCTTGCCACCCCTATAGTGCCTTTCCAAAGACCAAATTACCACCCTAACAGCTACAAACAAATGCAATCTGAGGGTCATGCTGCTCAATGCTAGAAGTCTAAATCTCAAAATGCACTCACTCAAAGCACTCCTTAAAGTGGAGAACATTGACATTTGTGCTGTAACAGAGACCATGTTCAAGGCAGCAGAAAGCACCCCTGTACTACCAGGCTATACCTCATTCCACACCTTTCGGCCCCAGAACTTGGACTGAAGCTCTAAAGGCGGTGGTGTTTTCATATTCATAAAGGATGTGCACACCTCCAGACTGGCAGCCCAACATAATGCATCAGAGATACTTCAGGTGCAGCTAACATTGGGTAAGACAGCGATTCAGGTCGTTGCCTGCTATAGGTCCCCAATCATATCCCAAGACTCACAGTCCACGTTCCTAAGCACCCTGGAGAATATTAGGGTCCAAATTAACACTCATATACTGGGCAAATTCAACTACTCTTCCATTAACTAGGAAAATTACTTATGTTCCAGTACAATTGCCCAACGTTTCCTGGAATTCATTAATTCCAATGCCCTGGACCAGCTCATTCTTACCCCCACTAGAGGAGCAACATCCTTGACCTGGTCATTACTAACATGGGCGACTGTTGTTCTACACCAATAGTCAACTCCTCCCTGGTTAGATCTGACCACAAACTAATCACCTTGGAAATAGTACAGTTGTGTACCTACCATAAATGTAGATGTTCGAGTGTATTCACTGTTGCAGTCATTACAATTGGGTTATCCTGCTGGCAGGCGACCCGAAGTCGGCCTCAATTCCAAAGTCTAGGTCTGGCGTTGGTTGCTGTCACCTCTTCCCTGATGTCAGTGCGCCAGGGGTATAAAAGATGCAGCCGACGCCATTTTCTTCAGTTTTTCTTGCCCAGATGTCAGGTGCCCCCAAAAGGGTAGGCTAAAAATATGACAAGTATGCATGCACCAAAGTAAATTATTCCTTCATCTACAAGCAAATACACCACTAAGGTTGTATAGAATAGAGAAGTACAGATAAGTTCCAGCAAAGATAAGGGGGATGGTGGGTGTGTAACCTGGACCGCAACAGTGAATACACTCGACCATCTACATTTATAGTAGGTACACAACTGTTCTATGTTCATCGTGTTTCACTGTTGCAGTCATTACAATTGGGTTGAATCCCAAAGCTAAGGTTGGGAGGCTGGAGCTAAATAGGATTAGGAGTGGCTATGAGGCCCTGCAGAACTGCAATGGCAAAGCCTGCCATGGATTTAGAGTAGAGTGGAAAGTGATAGCCCTTTTTAAAAGTGTACACTGAACTCCAGGTTGCAGCCTCTGAAATGTCTTTGGTTGGAAATCCTCTGAGGAAAGCTGTTGAAGTGGCTGCTGCTCTGGTTGAATGTGGCCTAATGCCCTTAGACACTGATTTGCCATGTTGGGAATAACAGAAACAAATGCAGTGGCCTATCCACTTTGAAACAGTCTGCTTTGAGATAGCCTTTCCTTGTGATCCTGCAGCATATGTCACTAGTAATTGCTCAGTTTTTCCTGAAAGCTTTGGTTCTGTCCAAGTAGAAGCGCAGCTGTCTGTGTATGTCCAAAGAATGCAGAAGTCTCTCACCCTTATTCTGAGGGTTTGGATAAAAGGTAGGCAAGTGAATAGTTTGCTTAAGGGCCACACTGGACACTACTTTAGGCATAAATGTCGGGTTTGTCCTCAGAGAAACCCTATCTGGATGGAAAATGATAAAAGGTTCCACAGCTATGAGTGCCTGTAGCTCTGAGACTCATCTTGCAGAGGTTATTGCTAGGAGCAGAGCTGTTTTCCAAGATAAAAACTTTAGATCAACTGTAGCGGCTGGCTCAAAAGGAGGCAGGGTGAGTTTTTCCAAGACATAATTGAGGTCCCATGCAAGTATTGGTGATCTCCTTGGAGGCCTTAAATTTTTGGTTCCTCTAAGGTACTGCCTTAGTAAAGGATGAGAAAAAAGAGGTGGCTCTGTATTGTAATGAGCTGAAATGGCAGAGGCATGAATCTTAATAGATGAAAAGGATAGGCCTTTGTCCAACATCTCAGTTAAGTATTGCAAAGTCTGAGGAATATTTGGTACAATCATGTCAATTCCTTGTGCCTGGTTCCAAACACAGAATCTCTTCCATTTTTCAGCATAAGAATTTCTGGTACTAGGCCTCCTGACCTCCAAAATAACATCCATCACCGCTTTAGAAAGAGGGGTGTTTTGAATGACTACATTACCCGCCATGCTGCCAGATTTAAAGTCTTGAGTTGGCTGTGCAGGATCTGATTGCTTTGTTAGGACAGTAAGTGAGGAATTTGAGGTAATGTCCAGGCAGGGCATTGAGACAGGTTCCTTAGGATTGGGTACCAGTGCTGGCGGGGCCAGTCTGGGGCAATCAGTAGCATTTTTGGCTTTTCTTGTCTGACCTTTAGGAGTACCTTGGGGAGGAAAAGTAGTGGAGGAAAGGCATATACTGTTAAGTTTTTCCAGCTGAAAGATAGAGCATCCACTTTCCATGCTTGCTTGTGAAAAATCCTTGTGCAGAATGTCTGTAGTTGGCAGTTGTGAGGGGAGGCAAATAGATCTATGTCCGGGCATCCCCATTTCCTTGTTATCATGCTGAAGACTCGAGGATCGAATTTTCACTTGTGGGGATCCATGAGGTTTCTGCTTAGTTCGTAAGCCAGAGTATTTATCTTTCCTGGCAGGAATTATGCCTGCAGATGTACTTGGTAAGTCAATGCTGTGTCCCACAAAGTCATGGCTAGTCTGCAAAGGGGATAGGAATGAGTTCCTCCCTGCTTGTTTATGTATCACATGACTGTAGTACTGTCCGTCTTTATCAGTAGTTGTCCCGGATGAAGTAAATCCTTGAAGGCTGTCAGGGCATTCTGAACAGCTAGCATCTCTTTTTGATTGATATGTAGATGCATTTGGCTTGCGGACCACATGCCCTGAATACATCTTCCTGCCATGTGGGCCCCCCAGGCATAATCTGATGCATCTGTTGTTAATGTCTGCCTGGCTGAGGGTAAAGTGAATGGCTGCCCCTTGTTGTGGTGACAGGCCTTTGCCCACCATCAAAACTCCTGTTGCAGGCTGGGAATAAGGGTTATTGTTGTTTCCTGGCTGTGGCAATATTGAGTCCAAACACTTTTTAGATACCATTGAAGTTTCCTCATATGCAGTCTTGCATATGGAATTAGCAGAATGCAGGATGCCATGAAGCCCAAAGCCTGCAGAATTTTTCTTGCAGATAACTGGGCCTTTGTTGCCAACAGTTTGAAATAAGTAGTCAGTTGCCTTTGTTTGTCTGGCATGAGATAAGCCATCTGGGCAGTTGTATTTAAGCTTGCACCCAGGAATATTATCTCTTGAGATGGCAGTAGGTTTGATTTATTTTCGTTTACTGTGTACCCTAGGCATGTTAGTAATCTTTTTACAAAAGCCAGACGCTGTAGTAGAATGTCCTTGTTCTCTGCTTGAATGAGGCAGTCGTCCAAGTAAGGATATATTTGTATTCCTTTTTGTCTACAGAATGCAATTACTGGAGCCAAGCATTTTGTGAAGACCCTGGGCGCAGTAGATAAGCCAAAGGGCAGTGCAGAGAATTGGTAGTGCATTGAGCCAGCTATGAATCTGAGGTATCTTCTGCATGATTGTCTGATTGGGACATGCAGGTATGCCTCTTTTAGGTCTAAGGTCACAAGCCAAGCCTTCTTGCCCAGCATGGGCAGAAGTTGCTGCAGCGTCAACATTTTGAATTTTGGAATATTCAGATATGTGTTTAGAATTGATAGGTCCAGTGTTGGTCTCCAGGCTTTGTCCTTTCTGGGCACCAAGAACAGTCTTGAGTAAAATCCTTGTCCCTGCTCTTGCTCTGGTACTTGCTGAATGGCCCTCACGTCCATGAGGGATGAAACTTGCTTTTGTGCCTCTGCCCATTGATTTTTTGGCAGGTCTGGCAAACCATGTGCCCTTGGCAGGGTATGAAAGTGAAACTTGTAGCCTTGTGACACTATGTTCAAGACCCATTTGTCCTGGGTTATTATGTGCCAATTTTGATGAAAAAGTACTAGTCTTCCCCCTAATGGTGCTGCCATTAGATAAGTGCTTGGCGCAGGCAGGGGGAAGTCATTGGGACTGTTTCCTGTATGGCTGTGATTTGTCTTCTCCGCTTTTGGAGGTATAAGCACCCCATTGTTTAGACCTGTATGTGCCTTGGGGCTAGGATCTGCCTCTAGGGCATCTGTATCTGCCCCTTTCTGGCCTGTCTGACACTGGAAAGGACCAATTCTTTGTAGACCAATGTCTGCTAAATCTTGGGGGCTGTACCTTTAAGAAATCCTTGACTGTTTGCATAGATTTTGCTTTGTCCTCCATTTTCTTCAACACCTCCTGTGCTTTAACACCAAACAAAGTATCATGCTGTAATGGAGCATCTAATAAATTTGCTTTAACATGATCAGGCAAATTCTGTTCCTTTAACCAAGCATGCCTCCTGATGACAGAACCTGTAACAGCGGCCCTGCAGGAGGCCTCCAAAGAATCAAAACCACATTGCAAAGTATGTTTTCCAACTTGTTCAGCTGCATGCAATAAATCCTGCATTTCTTTGTTTTCTGCACATTCATAATTTATCAACATTTTCTGTTTTAGCAGTGACATAATATATTGCTGAAATGGACAGTTTAAAGCCCTTATAGCCAAGGTTGCAGAAGTGTAAATCTTTTTTCTCCATCTGTCCAGTGCTCTATAATCCCTGTCAGAGGGGGTAGGGTTTTTTGCAGTGGAAGCCATGACCCCTTTGGGACCTTGAGAGATAGTTTCTGGGTCAGCAGCAGGGTTTTTAAAAAGAAATTTATGTGAATCGGGAACCCTGTTGTATCTGTCTGGCTTAAGAGGAGCTGGAGGCAGGGAGTCAGGAGTCAGACTGGACTCTGAAAAAACATCATCTACAATGTCTAACACAGGTGGAAAAGCAAGGGGCCTGTGCTGAGGTGGTAAAAGGAAGTGTCTGAGCCTTTTCTTAGATTCTGAATAATCTTGGCTCTCCCAATGGAAATGCTCCCTCATGGTATGCAGAGTTTCACCAAAAGAGTAATCCTCAGAAGGAGAGGCTGAAGGGATAGATTCTTCAGCATCAGATTCCTCATAGGGAGAAAGAGAGTATTCCTGATCAGAAGAGGAATCAGAAGAAATGGAAACCTGATCTGAAGATTCATATTCTGTCTCTTGCCTAGCCCTCTTATCAGGAGGGGGGTGGGAACCCCTGATCAAAGTAATTAGGTCTTCGGCCATTTTGAGCATCTGTTTTTTAGGCATGGAGGCCTGTCCATGTGCTGTTGTACTTGTTTCTTTGTCTTTAAAGGTGCTTTAGTCTTTGCCTTTGAAGCTGAAGTCGATTTTACATATAACTGTGTAGGCCTGAAAACACCCTCAGAAGCCGATGCCTGCTCAGCGGCTCCAGACCCATCTGAGGGAATAGTTTCCGAGGTTCCAATACCTTGAGTATCCAGTGGCCTAGTCGGCTCCACGTGGGAGTCGGTAGCGGCCAGCGGCTCTAAAGTAGCGGGTATCAGGGGCTGCGAAAGCGCCTCACTGAGAACCTGCGACTGGTTTAGAAGAAGCCTAGTTGTCAGTTTTGGACCTCGGATGCTTGTCCTTTTCTTTTTCTTTGCGTTTCTTGTGAATTGCGGTAGTCGGATGGCTATCCAACGACATCGTGCAATTAAATCTTCTGCCAAAATAGTGAAAAGCAAAATCGTACCGACGCTTAATAGTGCGTTGGTTAAATCTAGCACAGAACCGACAATTAACAACATTGTGGTGAGGGCCTAGGCAAGGAATACAATAGGAATGAAAGTCCTTATGAGGTATTTGCTTCCTACAAGAAATACAATTATTAACTTTTTCTGACATCGGTGTAGAGCAAGAAAAAAGTTTCCCCAACGGGGTACTTAGCTTTTAATGTAGACTTCAGATCTGAAATTTGAACACGAAAATCTCAGGAGTCGGCCGACCGGCACTTGCAAACTGTTTTTGCTTCTGGCACCGCGCGGCAAGAAAGACTGAAGAAAATTGCATCGGCTGCATCTTTTATACCCCTGGCGTACTGATGTCAGGGAAGAGGCGACAGCAACCAACACCGGACCTAGACTTTGGAATTCAGGCCGACTGCGGGTAGCCTGCCAGCAGGATAACCCAATTGTAATAACTGCAACAGTGAAACACGATGAACATCCACATCCCTCCCACCCACCTCCCACAAAGGTAACCACCATGAAAAACATCTCCAAAGCTAATTTTCGGCTCCTAAAAACAGAGGTGGCTAACAACTGCCAAATTATACACCAATGAACTGTACAAACACATACACAAATGCATGGATTTCACCATACCCAACAGAACCAAGACGATCTCCTCCAAAAAAAGGAAGCCAATCTGGTGGTCCCCTGCCATAAACAAACTCTACAACAGAAGGAGGAAACTGAGGTGGAATAAGGTGAAGTCCCAAGACTGGAAAAACTCCTTATCAGCTTCAACAAAAAGTTGAGATCCCTCATCATATCCTCTAAAGTTAGCTATGAAAACAGAATTGCAACAGACAGTAAAGACAACCAGAAGGCCTTCTATAGTTATGTAAAGAAGCTCCATGGCAATACCTAGATTTGTCTGAGCTACTGCACAATGGTAACTCCTATACCAAACCAACAGATTTTGCCAATATACTGGCTGACAGATTCAGTGCCAACTTTACCCCTCTCTCCCCTACCAAAGGACCAATCACAATACCAGTAGATTGCCAGGCACCTAGTAGTACTGCTACACAGGTTAAAACAGCACTGTTCAAGGCCAAGAATACAGCTTCTATGGGACCTGACAATATCACTGGCTGTGTTCTATATGAACTACAGAGTGAACTGGCACCTCATTTGTGTGCCCTGTTCAATTTACAGCCGCACCTCAGGCTTTGTCCCTACCAAAAGGTGCACTTCTACAGTCACCCCTCTTCACAAAGGAGTGACTACAGACCCTGGGAACTATCGCCCATTACCCTGATGAGTCTGATATGCAAAGCTATGGAATGCATCATCATGGACCTAATAAACAAGGATATGGGGAATCTCCAAGCTCTGGATCCCACACAGTTTGGTTTTGTGAAGGGTAGATCATGCCTGCTCAACCTGGTCGACTTTTTAAAGTCAGTCACCAGAGCTGTGGATGAAGGCAAAGTGGTTCATAAGCCTACCTTGACCTGGCCAAGGCCTTTGATACCATTCCCCACTCAGGAATCATAGAAAAATTCACTAATCTAGGCATCAACCCCTATATCTTTAGGTGGGTTGCAAACTGGCTCACAGATAGAACCCACAGTGTGAAAGTAGCTGACTCCAAGTCAGATTGCCAACTTGTCATGACTGGAGTCCCACAGGGTTCGGTTCTGGGTCCTCTCCTGTTTGGAATCTACTTCTCGGAAGTCCTGGCCAACACAAAGGGACTCTGGCTGACAAAGTTCACAAACGATTGCAAGTTGGGAGCTATTATTAACTCCCCAAGTGATGTTGACATCGTACAGAAAGAACTCACTGAGACCAACGACTGGTGTCAGAACCATGGCCTTACGTTCAACGCCAAAAAATGTGTCGTCATCCCCTTTGGGAAAAACTTAGGTTCCATGAATTACCGCATCAATGGTAGTCCACTGAACACAGAAGGAGTTATAAGAGATCTGGGGACACAGGGTGACAACAACCTCTCTTTTGACCACCATACTGCCACTGTGGTCAGAAAGTCCTTCTATGTGGCACATCTCATTACTAAGAGTTTTGCATCCAGGAAGAAAGCGGTCATTGTCTCCCTCTACTCTTCCCTCATTAAGCCAATCATCGAGTACAATGCCCCATTTGGCAGGTACCTCACTAGACACCTGCAACAATTGGAGAGGCCGCAAAAGTACCTCACAAAGAGGATCCTAGGCCTTAAACACTTGTCCTATATGGACAGACTCAAAAAACTCCAACTATTCTCTGTCTCATATCACCTACTTAGAGGCGATCTCTGCTTGACTTACAAATCCGTGTTTGACCCAGCTCTGTTAGAAATGCTACATCTAAAGAAATCCCAATCCCTCCGCACCACATGTTCCGGAGACCTTAACCTCATTACCACAATCAACAGAACAAGCTGGAGGGACAGGTTCATAACCCAGAGACTGCCCATGCTATGGAACAGACTTCCCATACATGTCAAACAGAGCACCTCACTGGCCCTCTTCAAGAGAAATCTTGATGAGTGGATGGGAAATAGAAAATTCACCCCGGGGATCACTCCAGTGACTCTACTCGATAGAGGCACTGGGAACTAAGGTCGAGTGGCATGATGCCAGGGTAATTCTATGGGCTAGGCTTGTAAAGGCTCCAGGGCCATTAGCCTAGTCCACACCTTTTAACTTATTAAAAAGCTAGTAGGTGATAGACAGTTTTTTTTGAGTATTGAAATTGTTCAGACTTGAAACAACATTTATGCTATAAAGATTTAAAAAGTTATCCTGTATAGCAAAAAAGTAGTACGAAAGGCACTTTCCCTTGTTTTTTTTTTTTTACCGCACTCATTATTTTTCATTCTGACTTTTATTGTACCGTACTTGTACATGGAATTAGCCTGTATACCTCCCTTTTTTCTATATTAAGTAATGTACTTACTTGCTATTTTAAATTATACACTGTATTGAATGCATTTCATATTGTATTGTCTTATTGTCATATTGTATTATTTCTGTATTATCCAATTTTGTACTTGTATACACATCCAAAGTCATTTTATATTGTCCTGCAACTTTATTATCATGTGTGTCATGGAGCTTTTCTCCCCGGGCCTCTACTGAAAATGGACATATATCCAGTTAGACTAGCCCGGTCAACAAATGTAAAATAAATTAATAAATAATTGTTTTAATTGTACATGTTGTAAGGATTTAGAGAGTGATTATATTTTTAAACATCCTACAACTAGGAAGGAATTTGTGTCTAATGGACATGCTACTTGTAATACTAAGAATATTATATATTTAGCTAGTTGTAAGCATCCTGCATTTATACAGGTCAGAGTAATAGGAAATTCAAGGACAAGATCATTGAGCATAAGTCCATAATACGGAAGAAAGTGGATGCAAATGCCCTATTTAGACATATTAGGGAGGTAGGTGAAGGGGCAGCCATGGTGGTGCAGCGGTTAGCATTGCTGCCTCACAGCAAGAGGTTCTCCAGTTTGATTCTTGGCTTGGGTGCCTTCTGTGCAGAGTCTGCATGTCCTCTCTGTGGTCGTGTGGGTTTCCTCCAGGTGCTCTGGTTTCATCCCAAAGACATGCAGTAGGTGGACTGGACACTCTAAATTGGCCCTAGGTGTGAGTGTGAGTGTTTGTGTGTGTGTGTGCCTTCTGTGGAAGGTTGGGCGCTGGGCTAGCAACTCGACACTGTAAAACTCCACTGCCAATCAAGAGCGGACAGAAGATCTGCTGTGGTGACCCCTAACCAGGAAAAGCCGAAAGAGAAGAAGGGAGGTAGGTGAAGAGCATACTTTTTTTTTAAGGTTATGGATGTTATAGTTAAAAAGAGAAGAGGTGATCTGAATAATGCTATAGACATTTGTGAATATGAGTGGCTTATATGTTTAAATGCTGATTCAAGACCAGGTTTAAATACAGCTGTAAGTATTAAACCTATACTAAAGAGAAAGCAAAACATTTTGAAATGTTTTAAGTACGCATGTATACATTTAATTTTTATGTAGTTTTATACAGAATTTTTATATGTAGAGTTCTTATACAGATTTTTATATAAGGAGCTACTTTAAATTTTAATTAACTAATTGGATGCTTTCTTTGATTGGGCTGTAACATTTTTTTTAAATGTGTAAAAGAGTTAATAATTTTAACATTGTTATACATTACTGAGGAAGGGACTTCTCCCGAAAGCTTTGTAGATTCTTAATAAACCTGCTTTTTCCTGACTCTGCATTACTGTCATTTGGAATTGCTTTGTTTGTTAAATAGAAAACTTAGCTCAGGACTGTCCTCTGTACTACTAATAGACAGGCAGCTCCTAAATGCTTTATCCCATGCAAGGGTCCCCTCAAATTATCTATGGTATGATCCCAGATATTCTCATTAATGGTAATATATAATTATTGACCATGGGATGGAAAAGACTGACCTATAACCAAATGGGACAGGATATTTTGAGCACAAAAAGGGACACTGGCTAAGCTTAAAATGGCCCACAAGAGCAGCTAGCCTAGTACTTACCTATGAGATTGGCATCTATAGATCATATTACAAATGTCTTGCGAACTCACTGCTAGCCACCTTCCTCAGATTTATTTAATGTCATCTGCAAAATAATAACAGCTGAGAACTCTAACTTGCTAATAAACCTACTTATGAGGACCATCTACAGTATGGATCCCAATGGAACATTATTGTAATTGTATTTAATGTGAAGAAATTCCACAATTTCTTCAGTCTCATACAGTGAAAATCACAAAGTTTTGTATTCAAGCTCAGTCCTACAGCTTCAGACTCCAGTACCTTACCTCCTGTGCTGGAGTGCCTCCAAACTCCTGTTAATCTTTCGCTAAAGTGTACTCT